>NW_024070211.1:24470607-24765467 GCF_014754425.2 Oryx dammah
TGTATTTTAATATAATACATAACATGTGTATTTTAATATAATACATAACATGTGTATTTCAATATAATGTGGTGGTTTAGTCACTAAGTTGTGTCAGACTCTTGCAACCCCATGGACTGTAGCCCACCAGACTCTTCTGCCCATGGGATTCTCCAGGGAAGAATACTGGAGTGGACTGCCATTTTATTCTCCATTAATATAATATATAACATGTATTTTAATATAATATATAACATATATTTTAATGTAATATATATAAATCACATTTTTTAATATGCTAAAGAGTAATTTGGTCATCATAATATGATGTGGTCTTTAAGTATACTGTGTATTTTCTTTTCTTCCAAAAATAGTCAATATTTACAAAGGGGGTTGACAAGAATTAACCATGAACCTGGAATTTATTTCCTACTTCATGTTTCTCCAAAGTCTGCCTTCAGCTCTGGTTGTACATCCTAGATTCCTGATCAACCCTAACACTAAGAATAAATGAGTGCAACTCTTATCAGCTTTCTCACCTATAATGAGATGCTAAGAGTCCCAAGAAAATATAACTCAGCAAAAGAAACTGCATCTGCCAGAGGAGTTGGGAAGGCAGGAAGTAAGTTTCATCCTGCCGACTTAGCAGGACAAACCATTCTCTGGATTAATGACATCTCTCCTTTCTAGCCACACATATTTTAGCATGCTGGCAGTTTTCCTCTCAAGGCAGTATTTTACAATTTTCATAACACAAAATTTGTTGCAAAGACATTTCTTTCTTGTTGCTAACTTAGGGTACCTGACTAAGAAGTTCATCTCTCTGGGCCTTTCCTCTTCAGCAAAAGATGAAGAGACTAGGGAACATGATCTGTACAATCTCTTCTCATTCTAATGTCCTAACATTACAGATCAATGCCATTGGCAGGTGTAAATAAACAGCTAGTAGGAAGCTGTTGTATAGCACAGGGAGCTCAGCCTGGTGACAACCTAGATGAATGGGACTGGAGGGGCGAAAGAGAAGATTAAGAGGCAGAGCATATATGTATACTCATGACTGATTCACATTATTGTAAGACAGAATCTAACACAATATTGTAAAGCAATTATCTTTTTATTAAAAATAAACTTTTTAAAATAAATTTTAAAAATCAATGTCAAGATGGCATCTCTTTAATAAATGGATTACTACAGTTTTGTCATCTGTTTAGAGCCTACATTCCTTTTTTATGTAACCAGGATGCCAGATGATACTTCCATATGTCTTGATATTTATATAAGATTGTATCAAAATCTCAGTTCCAAACCCTGTTCACGTCCTAACCCATCTTCCACAATTTCTGCAAACTCCTGGGAGAGCTTTTGTTCTCATGAGAACTTCCAGAACTAACTTTAATTTGCTTAGTTGATGAACCAACTTGCCATTTTATATCTGGTCGCCCATCAATCCAGATGAGAAACTCAACCCTTTCTTGTATAAAGATGAGGGTGTTATTACTTCTGTATGACATCATCGTGCATTAAGAAAATTTAAAAAAACATAGAAAAAATTTTAGAAATAATGTGAAAATTTAGCAAGGATGCTAGATACAAAATGAACACATAAAAATCAACTGTAACAAACACTAGAAAATGAAAAAAATTAAGTGATATTATTTGTAATAGTATCAAAATATCAAGTATATTTTAATCAACCTAACAAGAAGTATGCCATATCTATTGGCAAAACCACAAAACATTATTGAATGACATTATAAAAGACTGAAATGAATGAAAATACATACCATGTTTATTGATAGGAAGATAACATTGTAAAGATATATATGACACTGTAAAGAAATGTATGTTTATGCCTATATAAAGATATAAACATTTCAATTGTTCCCAGTTGATAAAGGGTGAATTTAATCCCAATTAAAATTCCCAAAGTAAAAAAAATAAAAGTAACACAACGTCGTAAATCAGCTATACTCCAATAAAAAATTTGAAGAAACTTCAACCTTTTCCTTCATTCCCTAAATTCCCAAAGGGAATTAGGGAGTGACTTTACTACAGATTTGAAAGGAATACAAGGAGTGGAAACAGAAAAATGGGCTTCCCAGATGGTTCAGTGGTAAAGAATCCGCCTGCCACGCATCAGATGCTGGTTTGAAATCTGAGTCAGGAAGAACCCTGGAGAAGGAGTTGGCAACCCACTCCAGTGTTCTTGCCTCGGAAATCCCATAGACAGAGGAGCCTGGTGGGTTAAAGTCCATGGAGTTGCAAAGAACTGGACACGACTGAGCTACTAAACAACAACAAAACAAAAATATAAACAACCCATGTGAAAATGAGGTATCCCCCAGTCTCCGCTTGGGAGGCCACATGCCAACTGGTCCTTTCTGCTGGCCAGTTCACCTCTGTGGTCCCCAGTCTCACTCTGAGAGTCTCACTTTGTTCCTCTGAGAGCAGAACTGCTTTTATTTTCTTGTTCTGAGCACTCTGCCTTTTCTGTCATTTTGGCTCTGTTCTATTAACCTCAGGCTCTTTCTCACCTGCTCTCCCAAATGTCTTAGTAGACAGAAAACAAAGACAGCTTTCTCCCTAAGAAGTCAAGTGCCAACTGCTAAGAGAATATGTTTTTCACACAAACTCTCCCAGCACACACAATGGTAACAGCATGCTGCTATATTAAGACCTGTCATACTTTATCCCCCACACACATTTCAAAAAGTTCTCATTGTCTGTTTCACAAAATGCCCCTGACCAGATGCTCTGCATCAAAGACTTAAGGGCCTTGAAAGTTCTAACAAGCCAGAAAAGGGTTATGTTCCCCTCCATGGAAAACAGCGTGGCCTTCAGAAGCACAGATATTCCCAATTGGTAAGTCACGGCTTACTCTTGCCTGGGAGAACTTGTGAGGAAATTGTAGGATGTTTACAAATTAAAGCTTATGTTTAAAGCCATTCAGTGCTTCCAAAAATTAAAGTTATGCCTGAAAACCATTTGTATGGTTCTTCCCATAAATTTCTAAAGTAACTAATATTTTGGTACATATAGAGGGGTGTACCAAGTAATATTTCCCCTTGACCATCCTGGCAAATCATTCCAGTTAAACTGGTTATTACTTCAGTCACTTATTTGTCACCAGCAGCGAAAATTTGTGGAGAACATGTAAATTTTATAAAATTTACCATATTTTCTACAATCTTTTCTACAAATAAAGGAGCCATATATGATTTTTGTCCTTGTTATTGTTATCTAGTATTACATGTTCCTAAATTAAGTATATCTAATTTTATTTTCTAAACTGTTTTTCCTCAATTTTTTAATTAATAATTTATATTGATGAAAACAATTAGCTCAGTTATAAGCTTGATAGAACTTCCTAATAGCATTTTCTAGACATGCAAATAAAACCTACTCCTTAAAACAAATTATATTTAAATATCATTTCAGTAAATAGATCTTGAGGATTACTATAGTTCTACATTTCAGAATATTAATTTTCAAAATACATTTGAACATATATGAATGTGTGCACAAGTGATACTTTGTGAAATTTCAGGATGTTGAGTACAGAGTTAATGAAAATTTGTATCTCAACACTTGCCATTTTGCTTACATAGACTTTGTTTTTCAATTTTTTTAATTCAATTTAGTTTTTAAAGTTCTTAAAAATGCAGTCGACTTAAAAACTTTTTTGAAAAGTCGAGTTTTCTGAAACTAAAGAAGGGCTATAATCCTTGTAAGTATCTTACATTTAAGTAAGTTTAAATTTTTCTGACATTTATTTTCTCATCATTATGGACAAGACTTTGATTAAAGCCAGAAGGCCATCAGACTCACAAAACAAATATAGAAGTCCAAAAAATGTGTGAGGCCCTGTTTAAGCATTCTACTGAGGATAATCTCAAATTTGAATTTGTGAGACCTAATCCTTCTCCTCCTCTGCTCAAATGACTTGTTTTCACACTCAAGTTAGCAAGAGAAGCAATGGTGCCAAGTAAACTCACCCCAGCACCTTGCAAAAACATCCATCTCACAGAGAAAAGGATTGGAACATTTCTAAGTAACTCTAACTTACTAAGAGATCTAAGTAACTCTAAGCTATGATAATATCACCATTATGCAGTAGTAACTGTTCCTATTGCAAAATTCTCAAGCAATGTGATCTGCAAAGCACTCATTTCTTATAATATTAACAGTCGTGATAAGAGGAAAATATCAATGGGAAACGCTGTTCAAAAGAATTAAGCCCCTATATTGAAGAAATATAGAGCTTTGATGTGCTGACTTGACAATGATATGATTGAAATGACAGAAAAAAAAAAAATCTCCATCATGTTCCTGGGTCTACAACTGCCCGCTCAAACTAACTTACTATTCTTTCCCATTTCTAACAAAAATCCATCAGCTTTGGCTTTTCAAACTCCACCCTCCACCCTTTATCCTTGTGCAACACACCCTCCCTCAAAGCTTTGTGCTTGCTTTGTTTGTTTATCTTCTTCTGAATGTATCTATGTTTCCTTCATTTCATTCATGTAGCCATTCAAAGGGCACATACTCGGAGATACCTCACTCTCCACTCTATGCAGAATGAAATGGTACCTAGGTCACTCTTTATTACTTCCCTTGCTCCCTCTTCCTTCCCTCCTCCCCTCCTCTTTCCCTTCCTCCCTCCACCTTTTTCTTTTCTCCCTTCCTTCTTTTCTTTTTTCCCTCCTTCCCTCCTTTCTTTCTTTCTTTCTTTTTCAAATTTGGAGGCACTTAACCTTGGTGCAAGGGAAAAAGCAAAGAAAAGAGCAAAATCCTTTTACAAACTCATCCACAGCAGTACAAGACAAAATTTAAGAAGCTACTAGTTACATCTCATAATGAATAGCTAATGCCCAAACTCCACATGAATTGCACATCCCTTGTTCAAACAGCCAATCTGAAAACCCTCAATGTGTTTGGAAAGTAATTCTAAGAGTAAGCTCACTCACATCACATCACATGGCATAGAGATAATTCTAATCAAAAATAGGATTACATGCAAAGAATTTCATTTCCAAATGAAGGATTTATAGGTGTTGCTAAGTTGGAACACAAGGCAGATGACAGTGAGTTGGACTGAGATTTTAAAGAGTTGAAGGTGAGTTGAAAGCTATTAGGCTGCCCATGAGGTCACTTAGAAGCCTACCACCCAACAGAGAAGTTGCATCCAACACAGCACAGACACTGATTGAACAAAAAAGGAACAATGTCACGCTTCAGTTCAGTTCAGTCGTTAAGTCATGTCCAGTTCTTTGTGACCTCAAGGACTGAAGCACACCAGGCTTCCCTGTCCATCACCAACTCCTGGAGCTTGCTCAAACTCATATCCATAGAGTCAGTGAGGCCATCCAACCATCTCATCCTTTGTCGTCCCCTTCTCCCCCTGTCTTCAATCTTTCCCAGCATCGGGGTCTTTTCAAATAAGTCAGTTTTCTCATCAGGTAGCCAAAGTATTGGAGTTTCAGCTTCAGCATCAGTCCTTCCAATGAATATTCAGGACTGATTTCCTTTAGGATTGACTGGTCCAAGGGACTCTCAAGAGCTTTCTCCAACACCACAGTTCAAAAGCTTCAATTCTTTTGATGCTTTCTTTATAGTCCAACTCTCACGTCCGTATACGGTTACTGGAAAAACCATAGCTTTGACTAGACGGACATTTGTTTGCAAATATCTCTGCTTTTTAATATGCTGCCTAGTTTGGTCATAGCTTTTCTTCAAAGGAGCAAGCGTCCTTAAATTTCATGGCTGCAGTCACCATCTGCAGTGATTTTGAAGCCCCCCCAAAATAAATTCCTTCATTTTTCCATTGTTTTCTCATCTATTTGCCATTAAGTGATGGAGCCGGATGCCATGATCTTATGTTTAGTTTTAAGCCAGGTTTTTCACTCTCCTCTTTCACTTTCATCAAGAAGCTCTTTAGTTCTTCTTTGCTTTCTGCCATAAGGGTGGTGTCATCTGCATATCTGAAGTTATTGCTATTTCTCCTGGCAATCTTGATTCCAGCTTGTGCTTCATCCAGCCCTGCATTTTGCATGATGTAGTCCAGATATAAGTTAAATAAGCAGGGTGACTATATACAGCCTTGATGTACTCCTTTCCCGATTTGGAACCAGCCTGTTGTTCCATGTCCAGTTCTAACTGTTGCTTCCTGACCTGCATACAGATTTCTCAGGAGGCAGGTAAGGTGGTCTGGTATTCCCATCTCTTGAAGAATTTTCCACAGTTTGCTGTGATCCACACAGTCAAAGGCTTTGGCATAGTCAATAAAGCAGAAGTAGATGTTTTTCTGAAATTCTCTTGCTTTTTCTATGATCCAACAGATGTTGGCAATTTGATCTCTGGTTCTTCTGCCTTTTCTAAATCCAGCTTAAACATCTGGAAGTTCATGGTTCACATACTGTTGAAGCCTGGCTTGGAGAATTTTGATCATTCCTTTGCTAGCATGTGAGATGAGTGCAATTGTGCAGTAGTTTGAGCATTCTTTGGCATTACCTTTCTTTGGGACTGGAAAGAAAACTGACATTTTCCAGTCCTGTGGCCTTTGCTGAGTTTTCCAAACTTGCTGGCATATTGAGTGCAGCACTTTCACAGCATCATCTTCCAGGATTTGAAATAGCTCAACAGGAATTCCATCACCTCCACTAGCATTGTTCGAAGTGATGTTTCCTAAGGCCCACCTGACTTGGCATTCCAGGATGTCTGGCTTTAGGTGAGTGATCACACCATCATGGTTATCTGGGTCATGAAGTTCTTTTTTGTATAGTTCTTCTGTGTATTCTTGCCACTTCTTCTTAATATCTTCTGCTTCTGTTAGGTCCATACAATTTCTGCCCTTTATTGAGCCTGTTTTTGCATGAAATGTTCCCTTGGAATCTCTAATTTTCTGAAAGAGATCTCTAGTCTTTCCATTCTATCATTTTCTTTATTTCTTTGCATTGATCACTGAGGAAGGCTTTTTTATCTCTCCTTGCTATTCTTTGAAACTCTGCATTCAAATGGGTATATTTTTCCATTCCCCTTTTGCCTTTAGCCCCCACCCTTGTGCCCCCACCATCTAGAACTGTACGGTAGGCTGTTTCTGTGTATGAAATCGTGGTGATAGCAATATGAACTTTGTATTGATCCTCTGAGGATTAAATGAGATAATGTCTAACAAGCACATACAATGAATATAAAGAAAGGATGTGAGGAAGAAGAAAAGGAAGGATATCAGTGGAAGAAGGAGAAGGAGTTTGATATAGTGAGCATGATTATCTGGGTTTCTGCTCCATCAGTGGTCCTCTGGGAATATGCATTGCTCTGTAGTGTGGTTGGTCTTCCCAGGTGACTCAGTGGCAAAGCATCTGTCTTCCAATGAAGAAGACACAAGAGGCACAGATTCAATCCCTGGGTTGGGAAGAACCCCTGGAGGAAGAAATGGCAATCCACTCCAGTATTCTTGCCTGAAGCTCATGAACAGAGGAGCCTGGCGGGCTACAGTCCATGGAGTCGCAAAGAGTCAGATGTCACTAAGAACAAGTGCAAGAATTATGGTTAATGATTTGGATGCTGAGCTCATCTGCTAAAGACCACAGAAATCACAGTCTCCTCAAAGGATGGCTGGGCAGAGTAGCAGCTCAGAGGATATTACTGAACAGGTGGCAAATGACAGTCCAGACACGCTCAGTGATCCTGGCAAGCCACAGCCATCCAACCAGCAATGCTGGATGGTCTCATTTCCTGGGTCCTGGCTGCTGCACACATTACTTCTTTCAACCAAGGAGATAGGCTCTGATGAGACTCTCCTACAAACATCAGCTCTGCCTCTTTAAAGTTTCCTGGCCTTTTCAAGTCTCTGGATAACTGCCACTTTATCCATGAGAGAACCGAAGTGAAATGTATCCTCCAATAATTTTAGAAGAGGTTGTGAGAGCTTTCTGTGTAACTGTAGTGCTCAGTAACTTCTGCTAACGGTGCCTTTCCCGTCAGACCTGCTGTGAGTGATGGGACATGTCAGGCCTCATTTCATTACCCAGGCTGAGGACACCCAAGAGCAGTGCCAAGAGACTGCTTAGTCTCCAGCCAGTTGCCCTTCCCTTCCCAATATCCACTATGCAGGCACAGAGGTAAGGCCTACAGCTCCTCTAAGCTTGATCTCTCCTACACGGCAGCTGGGAGAAAATCATGGTCATATAAAGCAGTGGTTAGGGGCATGCAGATGCAGCCTAGAATCAAATAATTAATGTCTCCATTGCTTATGAGTGGGGGATCTTTGGGCAGTGTTATAAACTGAACTGTGCCCCCTCAAAAATTCTCATACTGAAGCTCTGGTGCTCCAACATGACTATATTTGGAAATAGGGCTTTCAAAGTGGCAGTTGAGGTTAAATGAGGTCATAAGAATAGGGTCCTGATCCAATGTGACTGATGGCCTTACAAGAAGAGGGCAAGACATCAGAGATGAGGGAGCACAGAGAAAAGGCTAAACAAGGACACAGAAGGCGGCTGTCTGCAAACCCAGGAAAGAGGACTCAGCAGAAACCAAACCTGCTACACCTTGATACTTTACTTCCAGCCTCCAGAACAGTAAGAAACTTAATTTCTATTGTTGAAGAGCCTGAGTTTCTGGGGGTTTGGGGGATTGTTTTGGGGGGTGTGGGGGTGGTTTTGTTCATGGCAGCCTGAGCAGACTAAGACAGGCAGATTTTCCGTCTCGGTCTCACGTCGCCTCTGGAAATGGAGGTAATCTTAGACTCCACCTCAAAGGGCTCATCACCGCAGGAGATGTTGCCCATAAAATTCTGGGCCAGTGCCTGACTCAGAGAAAGCACTGCACACTTGTGAGGTATTGATTTTACTATTAATACCTATCCATTTTTAAAATGTATCATATGAGGTCCAGAGAAGTTAAATCACAGCTGCTGCTGCTGCTGCTGCTGCTGCTAAGTTGCTTCAGTCGTGTTGGACTCTGTGCGACCCCATAGATGGCAGCCCACCAGGCTCCCCCGTCCCTGGGATTCTCTAGGCAAGAACACTGGAGTGGGTTGCCATTTCCTTCTTCAACGCATGAAAGTGAAAAGTGAAAGTGAAGTTGCTCAGTTGTGTCCGACTCGTGGCAACCGCATGGACTGCAGCCTGCCTCCGTCCATGGGATTTTCCAGGCAAGAGTACTGGAGTGGGGTGCGATTGCCTTCCCCGAAATCATGGCTAGCGGTTAGCTATTTGCAAGCCCGATTTGGGAGCCAGGATCCTCAAAGTCAGGACTTAAGAGAATGAGATGGATGGCCAGGTCATCTTTATCAGACGCTCTCTACTTCACCCCCTCACAGCAGCTGCCTGCATTTCTCAGTCCCCAACAGTAGTGTAGGGCAGTGGTTAGGCACACGGGCTCAAGACCTAAACTGAGTTCTGACCAAAGGCAAGGCCCTGTGCCAGGTGCTGGGAATTCGGAGGTGAGTGAGGCAGACAAGGCCCCTGCTGCTGCCGTGGGGCAAACCTCTGCCAGCAGGAGGCAGATGTTGACTAAGCATTGCAGAAGCAGAATTTCAGAGAAGGATAACTAAGGTGCTCAGCTGGAGAGTGACTGCCAGAGAGGATTCAGGGAAAAGTCACTGTAGCCGAGACCTGAAAAATGAGAAAGAGCCAGACACGATAAGAGCCAGGAGAAGGGTGTTTAGGCTTAAGGAACAGAACGTGGAGTCGCTGAAGCAGAATCAAGCTGGGACCCTTTGGGAATAGTAAGAAGCAATTGTGATCGTGAGCTTGCCTTTAACACAGCTTATTGATCTTCTTCGTCTATCTAGAAACCTGGTTTACTGACCAATTAATGTCCAACAGATGTTAATTATCATGAGAGAAAAGAAGAATCCGTGTATCCTTCTCCAAAACCCAAAGCAAGGGCTGATTTCAAAGTGAAAAAAAATCAAAAGAAAGGGAAGGTGATGACAGAAATTGGCAATGTGAGCAGAGACAGAAGCTGTGCAAACGCAGAGTGCATCAGAGCTGGGAAGGGCCTTGGAGCTTGTCAGCCTCATTTTATTTTGTTTTTAGATTTTTTTTTTAATGTGGACCATTTTTAAAGACTTTATTGAATTTGATACAATATTGCTTCTGTTTTATGCTTTGGTTTTTTGGTCACAAGACAGGTGAGATCTTATCTCCCTGGTCAGTGATGGAACCCGTACCCCCTGCATTGGAAGGCAAAGTCTTAACACCACCAGGGAAGTCCCATTTGCCTCATTTTGAAGAGGCCATGAGCATTGAAGGACCTGATTAAAGGCACACATAGGACAGCAGCAGAACCAGGACTGGACATGGGCTTCCCAACTCTTAACCCAAACAACAGGCTCATTTTTCCCTTTCTGGTAAATATTTCCCTAAGGGTCATTGGGTTGAGGGGGATACAATGACTCAAGCCAGTAAGTAATGCCTGCACTTCAGGGTTTTGACACGACCAAGGTTTAGAGGACCTAAGTAAGTTGCCCAAGATTGCTCAAGTGAAAAAGTCATAGAGAGTGCTTAAAACTATAGTCTGCTCTGCTTTCAACACTGGAATTCTTAATTTTTACTTTTTATTAAAAGTACTGGAGTATAGCCAGTTAACAAACAATGTTGTGATAGTTTCAGGCGAACAGCAAAGGGACTCATCCATTCTCCCCCAAACTCCTCTCCCATCCAGCCTGCCACATAACACTGAGTAGAGTTCCATGTGCTATACAATAGGTCCTTGTTAGCCATTTTAAATATCGCAGTGTTAACACCTGCCCTCTTAATTATGTGTTGAACAAGCTGGGGTTTGGACACCTGTCAGTCATACCCACAGTCTGGTATCTGATGCTTAGAGGAAGTCACAGCTCTGACTTAGAATGAAAATGAACAAAGGCAAAATCTCTTGAAATTATAGGCTCTTGGAAACTAAACCAAAATCCAGAACACCTCAGGAAATTACCAAAATGGAAAGACTTTCCCTCAGGCTTTCAGATACAGGAGCCTCTTTTGATATCTCCTTTTCCACCCCCCACTTTCCCTCAGAAATGATGATGAATTCTCCCACATGCTGCTCTAGCCCCCTGAACCTACCTCCATTTAGAAATTGAATGAAGGTAGAAATTCACATTACACATTCTTTTTTTAAATGGAGGATAATTGCTTTGCAATGTTGTGTTGATTTCTGCCGTACATCACGAATCAGTCATATATATGTGTATATATATATCCCCTCTCTCTTGAGCCTCCTTCTCACCCCACCCACATCCCACCCTTCTGTATTATCACAGAGCACCAGGCTGGGCTCCTTGTGTTATATATCAGTTTCCCACTAGCTATCTATTTTACACATGGTCATGTATATATGTTAATGCTACTTTCTCAATTCATCCTACCTTTTTCTTCCCTCACTGTGTCCACAAGTCCATTCTCTATGTCTGTGAGATATTTTTATTCTAGTTTGCTGGAAATTATAAAATCATTCTGAGTTAGAAATAAAGCAAAACATCTCTTGGGAAAACCAAGACAAACTTCTGACATAAAGCAAAAGCCATTGGAATCCAACATTTTGGTAGCTCTCCACCACAGGCTATGACTATGCCCTCTTGTTGCATCTCTTTGCTTTTTAACACTTATAACCCTGAATGTCCATCAGAAGAAACGTAAAGGGACGCCTAGGAAAAAATATGACTAAAGGGCATTTGTAGCCCTGAGGCCAAAGTCTCTCTGCAGACTCTGCTCCAAAAGTCAAACCAATTTTGTTCCCACTGAGAAAGATCCAGATTTAGGCAGCTTTAGATTCATATATTACAATCCTCAAGAACCATGCTCTGTTTTCACAGCTTTATTTTACATGCTTGTTTTATGAGTCTCCTGATACAAATCTAAACTTTGAACATTCTTCCACAAACCATTCATCTTTGAAATATAATTCAAGGAAGAGGTTGTATGGCAATCAAGTGCTAGCATCCAGAATTAATGAAAAACAAAGAAGGCCTTGGGTGTTTAGAAGTGCCTGCAGGCTTTGGCTGTAAGAACAAACTCCTCTCATCACCATGGTAACACATACAGAGGTAGCACAGTCCCATGATTGCATCTTCTCATTTCTCTTCTGAAACTAGACATCAGTTAAGGTTACCTAGAAAGAAATAAAAAAGAGATGGCAGGAAGGAAAATTTTAAGGTGTTTATTATTACCTAGATGTTGACATTCATCATAGAAACTCATAGTTCCCTAAGAAACTTACCATCTTTTTCTCCTCTTTTGTGGATTCTCTCTCAGGTGAAAAGGTCAACTGCTCTTTCCATACTTGCTCAACCTTGGACTTTTTGTGCTAATAACAGCTTATCAATATCTACTTTGTTGAGTAAATTGTGTTTACAGAACACTAGGTGGAATTATAAAATATGGAGAAAATACATTGTCCTGGAACCAAAGTGAGAAATTTTAATTTATTAAATTTAGCTTATTTAATTGAGAAATAAACATTCTTGAAATCATATAAGAATATTCTTATAGCAGATAATGGATGATTCCATCATTTACTTCCCTTTCTCCATGCATGCTGCTCTATTTTTCAAGGAGAGTCCGTTTCCCCTCTCTGTCTAACTGGTCAAGCTTTGTGACTTGCTTTTGAGCAACATGGCATAAGTGATATTCTGGGTCTTCTGAGTCCAGACTTTAAAAGGAAATGTAGCTTCTGATCACTCTCTATAGGGAGCCAGACATCACATAATAAGTCCCACTGCTCTGAAACCACCATGCTATGAGGAAAGCCCAAGTTATCCAAAGGTGTGGGGGAGGGCCCTTACTAACTCCCAACTGTTTCAGCCTGGTGGGTGCAGAGGCTAAAGCGTCTGCCTGCAATATGGGAGACCTGGGTTTGATCCCTGGGTCGGGAAGATCCCCTGGAGAAGGAAATAGCAACCCACTCCAGTATTCTTGCCTGGAGAATCCCATGGACAGAGGAGTTTGGTGGGCTACAGTCCACGGGTCGCAAAGAGTCGGACACGACTAAGCGACTTCACTTTCACTTTCACTTTTCACCAGATTAAAGAGTAAAGAAGCCATCCTGGATGTTCTAGCACTAGTAGATCCAGTGGTTGAACCACACAGCAGAGCCCAGCCCAGACTGCAGAAACTTGAAAAATAAAGAATTGTTACAGTTGCTTTAAGTCACATGTGTTGAGATTCAAGTGGGATGACTTGTAAAAATGCAAGAGATAACTGAACCAATTCCAAAGCTACACTGAAATCTAATATTTGGCAATGCATTTAAATGTTATAAAAGGGAAACACTGGGATGAGGTTTATCTGGAGCCTAGGGTCTTAAATGCCATTCCCTGATCTAAAACTTCTGTGTGCTAATTCATTTAGACTTCACAAAGATCTACATGAACGTCATACTATTATTATTCCCATTTTACAGACACAGGGAGGTTTCCTGCCCAAGAGGATTCAAATGCAAATAGTCGCAGGCTCCAGATCCATGGATATAACCAATGCCCATTGTAATCACTCATAGCTAAGGAGACTTTGGGGCTGAATTGGCAGATACAGTAGCAAAAATTTGACAAAGATGGGAAAACTGCTCCTGACAAGAGGAGCAGCAGAAGTCTTGGGTCATAAGACACAGAGACAGAATGAGAGGCCTGGCTTAGGAAGACCAGAAAAATCTATATAAAGAGGCATGAGTAAGAGTCCAACCAACTGGAGACAGTCTGAAAGTCAGGCTGAGGATCTCTGGATGAGATTTCGCCTGTTGTGATTGACCATCTATCCTGAGGCCTGACACTGATGTTCTGCCTTTTACTTGTTGGGTATTTTAGAGCAGGGCTCTCAAATTTTGCTGCACTTTAGCAGAACCCGTGGAAATTTTAAAGCTCTCAGTGGCCAAGCTTCATTCCAGATCACCTACATCAAAATTCTTAGGAGTAGATATCAGTAATTTTTTAAACTCCAGAATGAGTCCAGCAATGTAGAACATTAGAATGTAAAGCATTAAGAACTAGTCTTAGCTACATCTTTCAACTCCAGGGATAAATAATTCAAATGACAATGATGCTTTGAATTGCTCAGTGGTCTAAGAACATGCTCTCTAATTTGCACCACCTCAGAATGCCCACTGTGGAGACTTTATCTGTGACAGTGGACCCAACCAAGCCTTGAGATTTTTCAGCTTACCTAAAAATGGCATCTGTTACTGGCCCAGTGGATGACTGATTATCCATTTTGATTAGCCTCATTACAAAAGCAACATAATTAATGAAAATCAAGCGCATTTCATTTTTTAAAGCACAGTGACAAAAATTAATCATGCTACCACAGGTTCCCAGCATCCATCCCCTGAACAGCCTAAGCAAGAGAGCACGTTATCCACTATAATCTAATCCTGACTGATCTGACTTGATTTTCAACTATTAGAATCCAGGGAAGTTAGAAGAAAAGAAGAAAAACCTTTCATTTCCTCCAGAACAAAAAAAGAAAAGAAAAAATTAAATAGAACCCGGGATTTGTGCAATGAAGGAAGCATTATACACACACATTCAACCTGACCCCACCATTCCCCTCTCAAAATCAAACATGTTTAGAAATAAGATGTTGGAGAACTGGATTGTTGATACAGCTAGTCAAATATATGTATCTTCCTTTCCTCTTGCTCATTTCCCATAGAATGCAGAAAAGATTTTTAATAAAAAGAACATCATAATAGTAGTAGTCAACAATAAAGAATATCATTAGTAATTTAAAAATGTCTAGGACTGTATTAAAGAGGAAAGACAGATGATATTAGGCTAAGGATTTAAAAGGCCAGAGAAAAGTCAAAGCACTGTGTAAGAGAACACCATTCTGGATTGGTTCTAGCAATGCTCTAACTTCAGTCAACAGCTCTAAAGACTAGGAGAAAGCCCAGACATCAATCGGTTATTTAATTGAGTAATCACATCTAAAAGCTGTGAATTATCATCCCTCATCCCATTTCCATGCACATGCAATGAAATTTGTGTTTACAGATTAAAAATATAAATTAAAGCACAGAGAATATTTGTCAGTAATCACAAATCAACAGGTAAATTTTCCCTATTAAAAGACAAAATGCATTATATAGAGTTAGATACCTATTTTTCCATTTACAAAAAAATGAAACAAGACTGAAAACTAAAGAATGAAGAAAGAGAATTCTATCAAAGGAGAAGCAAATATGACAACATTAATGTCAAACAAAATATATAAAGTTAAAAAAACACTAAAAGGTAAAAATATGGGCTTCATTTTGTTTTTTCTTAAAAGAATATATGCTAAGAAACTATAGTACTATGGTCCTTTATGCAGATAACACAAGAGCTTTAGATACCACGTCTTAGAACTGAAAATTTTTTTAGTGAAACCCAGAAAGAACACATATGATTTAATCTATGCTCTTTATTCCCACTGAAGTTAAACAAGATGGTTCTGGGGGACCCCTGAGAACACTGGCTGCCCTGTCTGCAGCTATGAGGGAAAATGACAACAGAAAGCAGAGTATTTTTCCAAGATTGGAATTGTATTTATGTATGTGCCCAATATAGTAGTCAAGAGGACTCTTGTTGATTTCACATGATTTGCGGGTCATGTAAAAGCCTGGCAATCCCCAAACATGAGCTTGTTCAATTCTGTATTTGGAGGAGCTTTATACTGGTCTGGCCAGTGGTTGAATAGGCTGCCTTGGAGGGAGTAAGCCCTTCCTTCCTGAGAAATCTGAATCTAGGCTGGAGATCTCCTTGCAACGGTAGTGAATGAAATGGATGCCCAAGCTAGATTGCTTCATCCAGGTGTTTTGTTCTAAACCCATAGAACTGTGAATCAAATCAATTGAAATCCAAGTTAGAATTGCCAGTCCAGGTTCAATGCATGATACAGGATGCTCGGGGGCCAGGTGCACTGGGATAACCCAGAGGGATGGGATGGGGAGGGAGGTGGGAGGGAGGTTCAGGATGGGGAATACATGTACACCCATGGTGGATTCATGTCAATGTATGGCAAAACCAATACAATATTGTAAAGTAATTAGCCTCCAATTAAAATAAATAAATTTATATAATAAATAAATAAATAATATAATGTTAAAAAAAATAAAGAAATCCAAGTCAGTAAGGAAAACAGAGAAGAGGAAAATATT
The DNA here is from genome assembly GCF_014754425.2 of Oryx dammah. NCBI lineage: Eukaryota > Metazoa > Chordata > Mammalia > Artiodactyla > Bovidae > Oryx > Oryx dammah. The sequence continues at coordinate 24,486,727 of NW_024070211.1, forward strand.
TTCTTGCAGCTAACATGTAGATTTGAATAATCAACTTCTGGAGACAAGGAAAATCCAAGGTCTTTCCCCTAATCCAAAACATTAGCAAGGCTGGTAAATTTGATTGGAGCAGATTGAATTGTATATTGCAAATATGCCCCCACCCTGTGCCCCCACTTCAACAGGAAAGAGTATATATCCCAACTTTGGTCATGTGACTTGCCTTGACCAACAGCATGTGAGTGGACATACCATATCTAACTTGGAGAAGTTGCTTTAAACATGATTTGTGGTTTGGCTAGCCATCTTGTTCCTGTGTCTCCCTAACAAGATGGTTGTCTTAATGTGCCAAGGCTTTCAGAAAACAAAGTATCGCAAACTTTTTCAAACACCAGAAATTTATTGTATCAGATTTTAGGCTAATGTCCAAGATCAAGGTGTCAGCAAGGTTGGTTTCTTCTGAGGCTATGTCTGTTTAAGTGTCTCTCCTGGACTTGTAGATATCCATCTTCTCCCTAGGTGCCTGTCTCCAAGTTTTCCCTTTTTATAGGGACATAAGCCATACTGGATTAAGGCCACCCCCAATGATCTCATTCTAACTTGATGTTCTCTGTAAAGACCATCTCTCCAAATAAGGTCACACACTGAGGGTTAGGACTTCAGCATATGAATTTCATGGGGACACAATTCAACCCCTAAAAAAGAGTTTATTCCAGAGAGAAATTGATGGATCAGTCTGGGTCTGGAAGGGAGAGGCCATGCAGAGTAGACCTGCTAGAGACCTACGTTACATGAGTGAAAAATAAACGTATATGGAAGCCACGGAGATTTGGAGACTGTTATTGTGGAGCATAATTTGGTGAGATCTGACAAATGTACCAATTTGCAAGCATAACCAAAAACAGTTAATTAGCAGATTTCTTGAAAACCACAGTGTCTCGCCCTATAAGAAGAAAAACTCTACCAACCATTTCAGTGAGCAGTTGCATGGCATTGCTAAATCAGGGCAGCTCAAGAGTATGTAAGACATGGAGATAAGAACACTGGGTAAGTGAAGTGAAAATCGCTCAGTCATGTCCAATTCTTTGCAACCCCATGGATTATACAATCCATGGAATTCTCCTGGTCAGAATACTGGAGTGAGTAGCCTTTCCCTTCTCCAGGAGATCTTCCCAACTCAGAGACTGAACCCAGGTCTTCCACATTGCAGGCAGATTCTTTACTGGTTGAGCCACAAGGGAAGCCCCCCGATGGGTAATGGGAACTGTAAAAAGAATTTCTGGATGAGATAAGAAGAACTGTTTATCTCACATAGTCAGCCCTGCCCTTTTTGTTTCTTATGTTCAAAGATACAGATTTCCACAGAGCAATTCATTCATATCATCATCACGTCCTAAGATGGTCTCATAAGCAAGACAGAAGAATTAGTAAGCCAATGATGTCCAATATTCAGAGCACCCTGGTAAGGAATATCCTACTCTGGGTTATTCAATGTAACAACCCAGATGATGTCAAGAGAAAAAATAAAGTCAGAACTCATGTTAACTTCAATGTCTACATGTTCATTTTCTAAAAAGTTTAAGAGAATTTTCTTACTCAATTCTGTACTATCTTTTGGACAATTTTTCCCTTTCAAATACAACAAGAAAGTCTGCCTAAAAATATTTACCCTCTAGACAGATAGGTTAGAGAAGGAAATGGCAACCCACTCCAGTGTTCTTGCCTGGAGAATCCAAGGGAGGGGGGAGCCTGGTGGGCTGCCGTCTGTGGGGTCGCACAGAGTCAGACATGACTGAAGAGACTTAGCAGCAGCAGCAGCAGCAGACAGATAGGTAACATGCTATATAAAAAAAAAAAATGCTTCTCTGAATTCTTAGACACTGGACTTCAAAGAAAATATTTCAAAGCCATTAATGTTTTCCATGCCCCTGATTTCATGGATATATGTGTGTATATATATTATGCATATATATATATATACACACACACCCTTCTCTCCACCTTGGATTTGCTTCTTGTTATTCCATTGTAATCCTTGCTGAGGCTGCTAAGTCACTTCAGTCGTGTCCGACTCTGTGCGACCCCCCGTAGATGCCAGCCCACCAGGCTCCCCTGTCCCTGGGATTCTCCAGGCAAGAGTACTGGAATGGGTTGCCATTGCCGTCTTCGAATCCTTGCTACAGCCCTCCAATTATTCATATTGTTAAGGACTTTTCCCCTAAGTCAAGACAGGTTTAGACAATTTGAGTCAGCTAAGAGGGTGAAGTTCAGGTCCAGTTTTGGTGTGCATTAAGGTTTCCTTTTCTGGGCTTCCCAGGTGGTTCAATGGTAAAGAATTCACCTTCAGTGCAGGAGATACAAGGGATGTGGGTTGAATTCCTGCATTGGGAAGATCCTCTGGAGTAAGAAAGAGAAACTCACTCCAGTATTCTTTCCTGGAAAACTCCATGGACAGAGGAGCCAGGCAGGCTACGGTCCACCAGACTGCACAGTCAGACAGGACTGAACACACGTGCAAGGCTTCCTTCTTCATCTGCAGGATGCATGTGACTCATCCACAAGGCCATCAGGAAGTCAGATGGACCGGTTAAGAGCATGGTGCTTGAGGTCAGACTGCCTGGGTTTAAACCCCAGCTCCAACACTCATCAGCCATGTGGTTCCTTAACCTCTGTGAGCTATAGTGTCCTCCTCTATCAAATAGGGCCAATAATAGTACTTCAATCCTAGGGAAGTTCTCAAGATTAAGTAAGCTAATGTATACAAAGGCCCATGAACATTGTAGGCAAAATTGTAGGGGCTCAATCAATGTTCATTATTATTAAAGATGGCTTTGAAATCTACTCCTAGAGGGAGAGCTAACAGGTCAGTCACCACTAGTAACGACACTATGTTTTGGTTCAGGAGCCGTAGGAGGCTTGGCAGCCTTTTGCCAAAGGCATATCCATTCTGGAACAGCTGTAGGTTTCATTCTTGGCCATGATAAGAAGATGCATGCATGTGTGCCCAGTCACTCAGTTGTGCCTGACTCTCTGCAATCCCACCAGGCAAAACACAGGAGATGAGGGTTCAAACCCTGACTCAGAAAAATCACCTGGAGTAAGAAGAAGGTAGTTTGTTTTATCTTCAGCACTATCCACTCACAGAAGAAAACCAGGGAAAACACCCCTATTCCAAAGCTGAGCCCTCAGTAAGTATACTATGTTATTAATCTCTTTCAACAAATACTCAATTCTCACTGCATACCACGTACAGGACAAGAGCTGGGGGTGTAGGAGAGAAAAGAAATATAAATTTCTGCCATTCAAGAGCTTGCATTCTAGCTAGGGGAGACATATATAGAATAAGCAAATAAAAATACAACTCGCAGAATTCAGGTCCTAGGACCCTCCCATGACTCTGCCCCAGCCTCTGCCTCAGACTAGATTCCATCTTCTCTTCCACTGAACACATTTGCTGGCCTGAAATGTGTTGTTACTATTGGTTACCATACATTTTGAGACATAAGGATGAAATAAGAAGTCATAAATTTCTATTTTAAAGATGCTAAGTATTTTCTCTAGAATTACCTTATCAAATAAATGCTTATGTATTTGGAGTCCACAGATGTGGGTCTCATCTTTGCTTACTGAGATCTAGCCCTGTGACTCTGGCCATATTATTAAAATGAAACAATGTAACCTCTCTGGGCTTTGCCTCAGTGAAATAATAGAATTCATTGATCAGCTGTTCTCAAGGTGTGTCTGTGCACGCTGAGTCTCTTCAGTTGTTTACCACTGTATAGACTATTGCCAACCAGGCTCCCCTGTCCATGGGAGTCTCCAGGCAAGAATACTGGAGTGGGTTACCATGCCCTATTCCAGGGGATCTTCCTGACCCAGGGATCGAACCCACATCTCTTATTTCTATGCATTGGCAGGTGGGTTCTTTACCACTGGGTGCCACCTAGGAAGACCCTGTTCTCAACGTGGGGTCCTCTAAGTCAGCAGTATCAGTATTACCTTGGGACTTGTTAGAAATGCAGATTCTTGGACCTCACTTCAGAAGTACTGAATCATAAACTCTGGAAGATGGGTCTCAGCAATATGAACTTGAACAAGCCCTCCAGGCTTTTCCCTTTTTGAAAAAAAAGTCAATGTCAATGCAAATCCCCAAAGAAAATTTTTTTCCTTTCAACCAGGCTTTCTTTTGAACTTCTGTAAGCAATTCTCAATATTCAATACTCAGTTTATAATCTCCCCACAATGTTCTTTGAATTTGCAGCCTTTCCAAGTTTGGAGGTTTCAAAAATATTTTGTGTTTTTCTCTCCTGCTGCTATCTCGGTGCTAGATGATAAGCATGAATGATCACACTTTATAAGCTAATTTACGGTTATAATTTCCAGCCTTTTTTTCCTGTAAATTTCCTCATATCCTGAGTACCTATTTTTCATGGCTGGCTACATATCAACAGCTTCTGCCTTCATGGAACCTCTCTCCCCTAGGGTTCTCTAGGATTTCAACACAATATGAAACAAAAAATGCAAACTCCCTCTCCCATGGGGAAAACAGCTGCCTCGATGACAAGACAAGAGCATGACAACAGGACAGTATAGCCCCTATCACACAAGACCAAGGAGGAAGAACATGAATGAGAGGGACTCCTGGCAGATACCATTAGCCAGAATGCCATGGGGAAACCAAACTGGACATGTGTGCACACTTGCATATCTTTTGCTGTTCCTGAGTATTAAAAGCTGAATTTAAAATCTTCACCTAAAAATTCTATTCCCTTCCCACAGTCCCAGCACTCAGGTGTTGCCTCTTCATCTTTCAGAACATCACTCCCTCTGTCTAGTTCCAAGCCATCATAACCTCATGCCTTGCCAGTGCTGTGCCCTTCTGAGCTGCCTTCTGTTTTTCCAGTGAAGACTTGATATTGACCAGGTTGGTTCAATGGATGGAGGTGTAAGCTGTTTTAGGAAGGACATTTTAACACTTCAAAGTTGTTTAGGGTGATCCACGTGAAGTGAGTGAAAGTCGCTCAGTTATGTCTGACTTTTTGCGATCCCATGGATAACACAGTCCATAGAATTCTCACAGTCCATAGAATTCTCCAGGCCAGAATATTGGAATGGGTAGCCTTTCCCTTCTCCAGGGGATCTTCCCAACCCAGGGATCAAACCCAGGTCTCCCACATTGCAGCGGATTCTTTACCATCTCAGCCACAGGGAAGCCCACTCTTCAAAGAACTTTGAAGGGTGGTCCATGAGGAGTTGCCTAATGTGACAGATGAGAGCAGAGAGTGCCAAACTCTCTGTGCACTTTCTCTTCTAGCTTTTCATTCTCAGAATAGAACTGAGTTTTCCAGGAATATTCAACTGGGATAATTTGGATATATGTCAGTCGAGCTACCCTGTTTGGAGGCAATCTTTTCCCATCATCTGGGAAAACACTTCTTTAACTGGATAAGGTTTCCATGTAAGAATCCATTTGTTGACAGCTGTCTCATGGAAGCTGTAATGTTTTTTTAGGTATTTGTTTACTTGTCCTTAGAAATAAATTGGCAAGAAAGAAGCTAGCTCACTTAAGGACCTGAAAGTTATTGTGCATAGCACAACAGTTTTATTTGCATAATGCTAATAGTCTGCAGAACTCTCTGACTCCCAAAGCAATAGAAAAAGAAGATGTGTTAACAAAACTAACAAACTAGCAGTAACCAGAATCAGAGGTGGTGAATTTAATTACAAAAAGTGACATCCAAGAAACGAATGAATCAGTGTCTCAGAATACAGTCAGCAGGAGGGATATCCAGGTCAACATCATGACCAATGAAACAGATCAACATTCATCAAGAAATTACTTTGTAATCAAAATAATATATGCCTTCATCTAAAAAACTGGACATGGGGCTAGACTGTTTCTTAAGGCTCTTCCAGCCATAATATTCTATTAGTCTAAGATTTCACAACATCTTAGAGGTAGAGCTGATCACCATCCAAATCTCCCTTGTGTATTTGTTGACCTACATGCCAGATGGATTACCAAGTTACAACCCAGAGGACCTGTATTAGGTCTGCCTACTCAGTCAGGATTTTGCTGCAACTACAGATAGTTACAGTCTTATCAGAAGCCCTAAAATCTTTATGAAATAGTCCAGGAAACTACAAGCAATCAACAAGTAATGGAATATGGTAAAAATATAAATTTAGAGAAAAACAGAATCTTTGTTAAAGTACCATTACTTTGCTAGTAAATTCATTCGTATGTATCTGGCTTCCTAGAAGATACATGCTTCCCCGGTGGCTCAGACTGTAAAGAATCTGCCTACAATGCAGGAAACCTGGGTTCAATCCCTGGGTTGGGAAGATCCCTTGGAGAAGGAAATGGCCACTTGGAGAATCCCATGGACAGAGGAGCCTGATGGGCTACAGACCATGCTGTCACAAAGAGTAGTCATGACTGATTTTCACTTTCACTTCCTCGAAGATGGTGGGAAATTTTTTACATAAATGGTGAGGGAAAACTTGAAAAGAATGAATTATTGTGTTAGCCCAAAAGTTTGTTATGGGAAAATCCTGAACAAACTTTTTGGCCAATCCAATAATTGAAAATGTCCAAGTTCAGGTAAACTCCTTGGAGAAAACCACGTATGTGATGTGATTTACGGGGTTCTGGGGGAGGTCAACCATACCAAAAACATTGCCTACCCTAATCAGCCTTCCACAGGCTTCAGACTCTCCTGTGATTCATTCTTCTTTGGTCTTACTCCTTCGATTAGACACTTACTAAAACCTTGAGATGTTATCAACCATTATCACCTTAAGAGAAATTATGTTTTATCAGATTAGCTACTCACGCATTCATCAGGACTTGGGGAGAGGAGAATACAAACAGGTAAATGTTGGAATGGAAGAAGAATTACTCCCTGGGAGGAAGTATTACCCCCAGAATACCACTTTGCCCCTCTGAAGGTGGGGCTGGGGAAGGATGGAGTACCATGGTAAGGAATCCTGAGACCCTAAAATACAGAGAGAGAAATAAAGCACATGTAGGAGTAGGGAGAAAGAGAAGGAAATCAACAGTTGAGGCAGAGTTACTGTTCACTGGCCATGCTTCTAGAAACTTTACATTGATTCTTTCACTTTATCCTCAGAATAACCTAATTTAGATATTATTAATCCCATTTTACAGCTGATGAAACTATAAGCTCAAACGAGATAATAACTTGCCCAAGCTGACAGAGCTAACAGATGGTAGAATCTGGATATAAAAGGACTGCGTAGCCTGGGCAGACTTCTCTCCATACAAGGCTTCCTCTCTCTAGGTCTTGCGCTCTCCGCAGTGCCCAGAATACCACTTTGCTACTTATTGTGCAGGCCCTCGAGGGAAAGGGGAAACAGGAAAAGCCAAGTTTACCTTCTCTGCAATTGTGCTTTAAACCAGTGGTTTTCAAATTTTGCATTTAACCATGAAAACTTGTTTTTCAAACGACCTTAAGTGAAACCTAATCCACCCACCATGGTGGCTCAAAGCCTATTCATCAAACCACATGATTGCCATGTAAAAGCTTCAAAACCACTACAGCAAAGATGCAAAGACGCTACAAATAACAGTATATGAATCACCACTAAACACATGAATTGTTGCTCAAAATCACTCATCATCAGAGAAATGAGTATTAAAGCAACAATGTAAAAACCACTACACACTTACTTGAAGAGATAAAATTTTAAAGACTAGGTTAACAGGATACAGAACAACTAGAACTCTTGAAACATTGCTAGTGGGGATGTAAAATGATACAGCCATTTTAGAAAACAGTTTGGCAATTTTTTATAGTTATAACAAATCATTATCACCTACAGGCCAGTAATTTCACTCATAAGTATTTATTCAAAGAGAAATGAAAATATATGTCTACACCAAGACTTGTATATGAATGTTTATAGCAGCTTGAGTAATAAGCATCCCAAATTGGAAAGAGCCCAAATGTCTATGAATAGGTAAATGGGTAAACAAATGTGGTATTCCATACCATGAAATATTAATGATCAATTAAAAGGAAAAAACTGCAGATATACCCAATAACATGGGTGAATCTCAAAAACATACTGAGTGACAGAAGGCAAACACAAAAGCATGTACTGTGTGATTCCTCTTTCATGAATTTCTAGAAAAGACAAATCTAATTTGCAGTGATTGAAAGCAGATTAATGGCTGTCTAAGGCTGGGATGTTGGATGGGGAAGGATGTGAAGGGGTCTAGTGTTTTGGGAGCTGATGATGGTATTCTATATCTTAATTATGGGATTGTTTCTTGGGGGCATAAATTTGACAAAATTCAAAGAACTACGAAATGTATACGTTTTATCTCAATAAAATTGTTTTTTAAAAAATGCCACTACAACTACTAAGGATTTGTTACAGCAGAACTGAGCCCAACTATATAATCACTCAAGTGACATTTTGGTCATTTTTTCTTTTTAGATTTTTTTCTGTCTTCCTGTCTCCAACTCAGCTCTGCTCTCCTCTATAGCCCATGAAGGATGGCAACGCCATCTGTCCTACAAACTTTCAGCCGACTTCGTTACAAAAATACCCCAGGACCAAAGCCAGGGCTAATGAACATCTTAGACCACTTGGAAGAAAAAAGGCTATGTTTTTGGCTTAGGAGAGTTGAGCTTCACTTCAAATCAGAGTTGAAGCTATTTTCTCTGTACTGAATCCAAATCACTCAAATTCCTGAAATTCATCCATGGTTATTGTCTACCTGGTGCCAAAATATCCTGATGAAAAGCGCAACATTCAGCCAGTTGTGTGGATTTTTTGTCCTGAAATCTCAAAGCTCAGCTATCTGGCAAGATAGCAGAACAGCTGAGCAGTCAACCAATGCTTCTGCTATGGACAGAGGAGCTGAAGAATTGTGCACATAAGGCCTTATGCAAAAATCAAAATGCAAAAGCTCAATGCCAATATCCCTTAAGGCTGACCAAGAGGGATCCACAGCATTTGAATAATGGAAGTTTGGATCATAATGAGTCCTGTCCAACTGCCTCTGTTTACATACAGATTGAGAAATTGAGGCAACTCCTATTCATCCTTTAAAACTTTGATCAAATGCCATCTCGTCTAGAGAGCCTTTCTCTACCTCTCCAGGCTGCTTTCTACTCTGGCTCCCATGACAGATTAATACTGCATTCTAGTACTCATCCCATCATATTCAATTTGCTTAAAAATCCATCTCCTCCACTTATATTGTAAGCTATTTAAGTATAAGACTATAAGCACTATCTGGTGGCTCAGTGGTAAAGAAGATGCCTGCAATGCAGGAGCTGCATTAGACTCAGGTTCAATCCTTGAGTCAGGAAGATTCCCTGGAGGATGGCATGGTAACCCATTTCAGTATTCTTGCCTGGAAAATCTCATGAACAGAGGAGCCTGGAAGGCTACATACAGTCCATAGGGTTGCAAAGAGTTGGACACAACTGAAGCAACTTAGGGTGCATAAGCTCTGTACACCCAAACCCTAGCACACAGTGAAAGTGAAAGTGTTAGTCCCTCGGTCATGTCCAACTCTTTGTGACCCCATAGACTGTAAGGGACTCCTCTGTCTGTAGAATTCTCCAGGCAAGAATTCTGGAGTAGGTTGCCATTCCTTTCTCCAAATAGGGTGCTCAAATTCGTAGGTGAACTTGGGTTGAGAATCTGAACAAACTTGAACTCCAAATACATTCTTTCTCCATGTGGTAATGAAATAGTGGTAGTGAAGTTCAGAAATTCTAGTCCGAGGCACTAAATACTGAATATCTTAAGGTTTTATGTTCTTTAGACAAAGAAAACACTAATAAAGTGAGTTGCAATAGCCACAAAGAGCTTCCCTGATGGCTCACTCAGTAAAGAATCTGCCTGCAACGTGGGAGACCTGGGTTCAGTCCTTGGGTTGGGAAGATCCCCTGGCTACCCACTCCAGTATCCTGGCCTGGAGAATTCCATGGACTGTATAGTCCATGGGATTGCAAAGAGTCAGACACGACAGAACAACTTTCACCAATAGTAACTAACATTTGAATGTTTATTATATATGAGGCACTATTCTGAGAATTGTATGTGTATATATTAATTCAGTTAACATAATTAGAAAACACATATTTTTGGATTTTTCTCTGCTTTTTTATACAATTTTTTTTTTTAATTGTGCTGAGTCTTCCTTGTGGCGCATGGGCTTCTCATTTTGGTAGCTTCTCTTGTTGAGGAGTGCAGGCTCTAGGCGCACAGTCTTCAGCAGCTGCAGCACACGGGCTCAGTAGTTGTGGTGCATGGGCTTAGTTGCTCTGCAATATATCAAATCTTCCCAGACCAGAAATTGAACCCATGTTCCAGCATTGGCAGGCAGACTTCCATCCACTGTACGTACCACCAGGGAAGTCCAAAAAGAATCAGGTATTATATAATTTTTAAAGGTTACTTTCCATTTACAGTTATTGCAAAATATTTACTTTATTTCCCATATTGTACAATACCTCCTTGAGCCTATCTTACACCCAATAGTCTGTACCTCCCACTCTCCCATCCTTATGTTGTCCCTCTTCCACCACTAGTAACCACTATATCTGTGAGTCTGCTTCTTTTATGTTATATTAACTAGATCATTCTATTTTTTCTTTACATTCCACATATAGGTGATATCAGACAGTATTTGTCTTTCTCTGTCTGACTTATTTCACTTAACATAATGCACTCCAAGTCCATTCATGTTACTGCAAATGAAAACTTTGTTCTTTTTTATGACTGAGTAGTATTCCATTGTATATATACACCATGTCTTCTTTATCCACTCATCTGTTAATGGACATTTAGTTTGCTTCCATATCTTGGAAGTTGTAAATAATGCTGCTATGAACATTGAGGAGAGAGCGTGTATTTTATGCTTATTACTAAAACTATATGGAACTTGATTTTACTTTTTGAGCCTAATCCTTAAGTCTTATCTTCATGCATGAATGCTAAGTCACTTCAGTCATGTCCAGCTCTTTGCAATCCCATGGACTATCGCCCACCAGGCTCCTCTGTCCATGGGATTCTCCAGGCAAAAATATCAGAGTGGGTTTCCATGCCCTCCTCCAAGGGATCTTCCCAACCCAGAAACTGAACCTGCATCTCTTATGTTTCTTGCATTGGCAGGTGGGTTCTTTGCCACTAGTGCCACCTGGAAAGCCCATGTCTCCTCTATGACTAAATGAGAAAGAAAGGTGATGAATTTACCTAAACTTAATTGTGATATATACATACACCACAGTTAACATATACACATATATGTGTATATATATATATATATGTGTGTGTGTTTGTGATATATATAAACATATGCATGATTTGATATATATATCAGATCATCTTAAACTTATATAATGTTATGTGTCAATTATATTTCAATAAAATTGGGGAAATCAATGAATAAATGGACTAGCAAGGAAAAAATTTTAATTAAAAATAAAAAATAAAAGAAAAAAATTTTAATGACAGTAGTCAAACATTCCCTAACAATATTTATTTTCAAATTTCATGCCCACAGCCTATCATGACTTTCCATTTTTAAAAATCATCCTTATTTTAAAAACTGAAATTATTCTTTAGACTCCAAACTGTTCTTGTAGAATGACATTTTGATTAACAGTGTAAGGGGCTAAAAGCATGTGAGTTACATTTCTTTCATTGAAAACACGCACTTTAAAATCTAGAAGAACTATGCTTAAACTGAATTTATATGAGGCAAGTGTTCCCAAACTTTGACCCAAAATATTTCCCTCTCTGTATTGTCTGTCACCATGGAGCTGGGGAAGATTCACTTGATAAGGCAGAATACGAACCTGACAAAATGAAATCCAACCAGGAGGACTGGGCTGGAAGTTTCCATAGAAAATAAAAATGAAAAGCAAAGGTATTGGTTGACTCTCTCCATGAAAGTCTTAAATTCTATTGAATTGGTTCAATAATAAGCCCTTTGGCATAGCAAAATTTCTTTTTTATGTAAAAAAAAAAAATGTTCCCAAGCACTTTGAAGTTACTATCTAGTAATCATTATTAGATACTTAATACTTCCAACCCTAAAAAAATATGTCTTGTTTTTCTCTGAATCATTCAGAGCACGGGAACAAAATGTTTACTGATTAATGAATGTATTAATTCAATTGACATTTCCCTTTTTTCCAGTGACTTTTCTGCATCTACAATAAGTCCTACAACGACTTTTCTATGCAGATAAACACCTGCTAAATTAACCCAACTAAACAGCATCTCAGGCTCTCTTCAAGCCACCTCTACTCTCAGGCAAGTATCTCAGAACCTCCCTTCTCTAGTACCCGCTGGCCCTTGACCCCTCCAGGCCCCAGTTGTTCCTTAGACCACGATATTTATTCCCACCAGAGGAAGACCATCCTGGAAACAGCAATCTCAGTTCATGGCTTCATTTTCAACCTATATTATGATAACACTGCTCTTTCTCTGTTGAATGATCCTAAGACAGTAGAGACAATTTAGGTGGTTGTTTCAGGATTTTGAACAATTCCTATTTACAAAACAGAAAGAGAGTCACAGATGTAGAAAACAAACTTATGGTACTATGGAGGAAGTAGGGTCAGGGGAATAAATAGATTGGGATTAATGCATACGTACTACTATATATAAAATAGATAACGAATAAGTACCTACTGTATAGCACAAAAAACTCTACTCAATACTCTGTAATGACCTATCTGGGAAAAGAATCTTAAAAAGAATGAATATGTGTACATGTATAAATGATTCACTTTATTGTACACCTGAAACTAATACAACATTGAAAATCAACTATACTTTAACAAAGAGTAATTTAAAATAAATAAAATAAGTAAAATGAAAAGTTTTGTAGCTTTCCAACTGGTTATAAGTTGCCAAAATCATGAAGAATGTGAGCTGCAGATGAAAACTCATATAAATGTTCTTAAAACAGAAGAAAAATATTACATAATATTACATTCTGTGGAAAGTGAGAGAAGACTCTATAATGAAGAGTAGTCAAAATACCTGTGTTTGCATCTGTTGGCTGTGAGTTCAAATTCTAACTATGATTCTTATTAGTAATTTGACTTTGGACACTTGAAGCCTCAGTCTCTCACATGTACAAGGAATGGCATAGTGACATTTTAAGGACAGAATGAGGTTACATATTGAAAGGGGCTAAAGACACAAAATGGGCATTCAATAAATATTCCTTGGTCTGTGCATGTGTGAGTGCTCAATTGTTCAGTCGTTTCTGACTCTTGGTGACTCTATGGCTTGTAGCCCACCAGACTCCCCTGTCCCTGGGATTCTCCAGGCAAGAATACTGGAGTGGAATGCCATTTCCTACTCCAAGGGATCTTCCTGGCCCAGGGATTGAACCCACGTCTCCTACATCAGCAGGCAGCTTCTTTACCACTGAGCCACCTGGGAAGCCTATCCATTAGCCTACCCCACATATAATTTAAGATGCAAAGGAAGTGACTATAAACCCTAAACTCTTATGACATCTCTGGTTGAGTTTTGGGGCATAACTCAAAAAGCAATTTCGTTTTTCACCTTAGTCATATATTCTCATGACAACTTTAGTCAAGAGTACAGCTGATATACAGAGCCTCTTACTTGGTGATCATAGAAGGATAGCATACAAGTGCAATTGCTTTTTGGACAAAAATAACCACAACACAGAGAAAGAATTCCTCTATTTTATAGCAAAGTTCAAGAATGGCACATTTTGTTCATGGGAATTTAAGTGTGAGAGAGTCCCCCTGTGTTCATCCCCTATTTAAAGTTGCCCTTAGATTGTGCTACTTAAGGATTGGGAGGCCATGACCAATGCACTCTGAGAAACCACAGAAGTTTACCTTTTAAGAGCAATTAGGGAGTTTTAGGGCTTCCCTGGTGGTTCAGACAGTAAAGAATCCTCCTGCAATGAAGGAGATACAGGAGACATGGGTTCAATACCTGGGTTGGGAAGATCCCCTGGAGGAGGGCATGGCAACCCACTCCAGTGTTCTTGCCTGGAGAATTCCATGGACAGAGGAGTCTGGTAGGCTACGATCCTTGGGATCACAAAGAATAGGACATGACTAACGTGAGTGAGCACACAGGCATGCAGGCAAGGATAAATTTGCCTTACACTCTGATTTTAAAAATTAATCCCTGAAGTAAAATCAGACCCACTTCCTATTAAAAATATGGGTTTCAGAAAAAATTACAAACATTTGATACTCATATATCATTTCTAGGTTTTCTCCCTGATTTTTGTATTTATTTTAATAGTATCACTTGATTTATCTGAAGTGCCAAATTACATTTTCTCTTTTTAATTGAAATACAGTAATATCTTTTGGGGCTTGCTTATTGGCTCAGTGGTAAAGAACCTACCTGTCAATGCAGGAGACCCAGTTTTGACCCCTGGGTTGGGAAGATCCCCTGGAGGAGGAAATGGCAACCCACTCCAGTATTCTTGCCTGGAAAATCCCATGGACAGAGGAGCCCAGTAGGCTACAGTCCATGGGGTCAAAAAATAGTCAAACATGGCTTAGCTACTAAACGACAACAAAAATTATCTCTTTAGGTGATTTTCAGCTGTTGCAGTCTATTTGATCATTATGCCACAAAATAATGCCATTCATTAAATTATAAGGAAAAGATCAAAATAACTTGACGTCGTCTGTGGTTCTTGGTGCAGCTTTGTTCCTCTGGTCTGTAACATCTACCCCTGGCTGCCTAAAGCCTTTCTCTTTTCCATGTTGAAGATTGCTACCTTGTATGTGTGTGATTTTGCAGGATGATTTATTCCTCTTCAAGGACCAAGAAACACAAGGAATATCTTAAACCAGTTATTTTTAATGTTCATTTTTATTATGATGGAAGCCCATGATGGGACCATGAAGTCTGTAGTACTATCCAATCTCCAGAAGAAAAAAAAAATGTTCATTATTCACTCATTTATTTAGCGGTACTTTGAATCACAACCAAAATAGGTAAAATAGGCAGTATACATTTTCTCAACACTGAGAAACTAAACGTAATAAGTATGATAACATCTTCACTTCATTATGACATTTTCTATGGAGAAAAGCACAATTACATAAAATCATACCCCCAAGCAATTTTCAAGCACCTAGAAAAATTGAGTTCCTGGGCAAAAAAATCACTTTGGAGAAATACAAAATTCTGGGCAACAAAAGGTCACCCTAAATATACAACCTGAAGAGAAAATCATGGAAAAGCAGAGATTTGGCAGCAAAATATTTGTGTTCTGCTGTCTGCAGTAGGAAAGAGAAAGCTGTGTTATTTTTCTCCCTTGGATTAACCTTATAACATATTCTCCAGGCAACTTCTCCAGGCTGGCCTAACACCCACCCTGTGTGTCTTTGATGGAGATCCATTATAAACTTGGGAAAACATCAGCCTCTACAGAAACACACATAGACAGGAATTCCATCAGCCCATACTACCAAAGGGAGTAAAGTAGATTTGCAAGCTAAACTAAATAACAATTAATGGCAAATAAAATGAATATGTGCTCTGAGTAGTGCCAGATCCTTGAACTACCCACACTATACTTTGCTTTTCACAGCCAATCTTCTCCAAAGAGTTAGTTTATAAGGAGTGGCTTATTTCTCAATAGCCTTTTTTCTTCCAATTTGTTTGGAAGATAATTGCTTTACAGTGCTCTTTGACAACCTAGAGGGGTGGAGGGGATGGGGTGGGGGAGTGGGAGGGAGGTTCAAGAGTGAGGGGACATGTGCGCCTATGGCTGATTCATGTTGATGTATGACAGAAACCAACTCAATAGTCTTTTATACCTGTGATAGCTCTACCCTGCGCATGCATGCTTAATCACTGTCATGTCTGACTCTTTGCAACCTTATGGGCTGTAGCCCACCAGGCTCCTCTGTCCATGGGATTCTCCAGGGAAGAACTCTAGAGTGGGTTGCCATGCCCTCCTCCAGGGGATCTATCTGACCCAGGGATCGAACCCGCATCTCTTATGTCTCCTGCAGTAGCAGGTGGGTTCTTTAACACTAGCACCACCTGGGAAGCCTGACTACAGATTCCTCATTTTATAGATACTAATCACCTCCTATATAGAAGGGAAGCTTCTTTCCTTCCATTTCTCCATTCTGACCTTCTCTTCTCTCTGGAAAAATCTATGCTTGCTCAGCTCCTGGGCATTCTGCCATCCTGATTTTACTTCTTGGACTGCTCCTGCTCTTTCGGCCTCTCCTTCTCCAACCCGCAAGAAGTAGCTGGTCCCGGAAGGACTGCCCTTTGCCCTCTTCTCTATTCCCACTTATCCTTGGCTATTTCAGCCACGCTCAGGGTTTCAAGTCCATGTATTCATGTGCATGGCTCCCAACTCTGTCTCTAGCTCCAACTTCTCTCAAAAGTTCTCATACTTATTTTCCAAATACTTTCTGGATATCATGTCAACACCTCCAACTCAAAATGCACAACACGATAGAGCCTTTCCAGGATTTACTGCCCATTTTTATTATTTGTGCTTCCACAGTCTCAACTACGCAGATTCAAAACATTAGAGTCATCTTTCATTCCCACCCTCCCCTTCCATCTCTAACATTCAAGGAGCTGTGAAATCTCATCAATTTCAACTCCTCTTTATTTCTAGCTTCTATTCAGTTGGCCAAAACATTCGAATGGGAAAACACACACAAACATTCTAGTCAACCCGATATGTCTCCATTTCACCTACCATTGCCCCAATCCAGGCGCTTCTCACCTATCACGAGGAATTCTTCTTTACCTGCTCCCTCTATATTCTTTGATCTTACAGCATGAGAAAGATTCTAAACACCAGGCTGACAGAGACTGGGTTTTTTCACACAGCCACTGGCTAGCACACACAATTGTAAATATTAAACTGCTCTTTATGTAAGCGTGGCTCTGTTCATGTCATCTTTTCCTTTTTTTAACATTTTTCTTTGGTCTTTAGTATTTTCCTGATTAAAGAAATACTTTGAGGGATAAATAATGACCATGTTGATGGAAAGAGGTTTCAGAGAGGGCCTGAGATATAAGGTAAAGGATAGACATTCTACTGATGTTTCTGACACCTGTGAAATGTAAGTTAGGGGACAGATTTACAAGGAAAGATAATGAGTTTGAGTTTTGATGACAGGAATTTGGAGTAATTATGGAACATCTGGTGAATAGAGCCATAGTCACAGGTGTCCACGAGAGAAGTCTAGGCTAGAGCTGAAGGACTGGGACCAGGACTTAAATCAGAGAGACAGCAGAGCAGGCTGTTTGTGACATCAACTCTGCAACCAGGTTGCTGGGCTCAAATTCCAGTTCCGCTGCTAACTATGAGAACTTGGTTAATGCTCTAAATCTCTCTATGCCTCACTTTCCTCATCTTTAGAATAGGTTTAAAAATTCCTCTGTCTTAACTTATCACAAAAATTAAATGTCCTGAGAACAATGCCTGGTGTTTAGTGCAGGACAGGTGATTATTTACATATTTTGATTTCACTAATAATTTATATATTAGTTGAAAATTTGAGCGTGAATGGGATCCCCAAGGAGAACATGTATGATATAAAGAAAAGAAAATGATAAGAAAGAGTCCTGAGGAAATCCAGTCCAAACTCAGTACTACCTACAAAAATAATAATATATGATTCCAGCTTTCACAATGTGTATAATCCTATGGGAAAGAGTTTCACTTTGCTATAATTGAGGCATGAGGATAGTGTAATGGAAATATAAAAAGAAAGAAATTTTGAAAAAGAAACAAAAATCGCTCAACCCAAGCACCATGTTCCATTCTTTGGGAGAAGTTCTAAGTGAAAAAAAGGGAGATTGAAATGAGAGAGAGATCGTTCTTTGCATATTAGGGCTAAGAACATTAAAATAATGATCAGTGACATGTCTATTGGTTTCTGCATCCTTTGAAACACAAATCTAGAGTTGAACCTTCAGCATTTTTTTTCAAGGATCATTGCCCGGAACCTAAGGACATCAGTCCTGGGAGCACTCTGCACTGGGCGCCTGGCCGTGACCTGCTCTGGCACTGGAGCTAAGCCCAAGCAGGCAAAAAATAAAACCGAAAGCCGAAATCCAGTAAGCTGTGCACAGGACAATTGCATTCAACCCCATTTGAATATTTCCCTCCCCCTATTTATAGCTTCTTGCCTTTTATTAAAGTTTCCAGTAATGTCACATTGCATTGCTTTGGGGGAATGTATTTACTTCTGCCTGCTTAGATCCATCCGTCCAAAAGGGCAGTCAATGCCAGGGTTTGACCAGGAAAAAAGAAACTACTTCCCAGCAGGGTTTGTGAAGCCAGTAAATAGACTCAGTGCTGCTCAGAGAAGCTCAAGGTGAGGAGCTCAAAGGAGAAGACCCTCTCTGGCTATTTTGATTTCACTAAGCTAGAGCAGAGACCTCCATGGTATACCTACCATGAGGACCAACTATCATCAGTAGACCTGGCTTGTAACCCCAGTTTTGCTCCTATCTCCTCCTGGGACTCTGAACACAAAACTTAACTGCTGTGAGCCTTAACTTTCCCATCATTAACCAGAGGGGTTGAATTAGATAACCTAGAAGGTGACTTCCAACATTCTGTCTGTGTAATCTGGTCAAACTCTGTATTAAATCTGATGGGCAAGATTATGCTGCAGTAGCAAGAAACCCCAATGTCTCAATATTTACCAAAACTTAGATTATTATTGCTTCATGTAAAGCCACCTGCAGGTTTGAGCAACTCTCCAGAACAATTGCCTTCTATGCAATAATTCATTCTTCCATGTTGACACATGCTTTACCTGGTATTGGTACCATCTGAAACATACAGTCTCATTGACAACATGCAGAGGGCAACTAGAGAATCACGCATGGGCTTTTCACTGACTCAGCTCACATGTGACATATATCACTTCCATTCAGTTTACATCAAGTAGAATGAGTCCTATGCCTACCTGACCCCTGGTGGTAGGGGAGGAGGGGCAAGAAAAGGAGTTGAGAAGTGGAAATTTCCATGTTCTCAGAAGGGGAGAAGAACTGGGTATTGATGAACGCTATGAAGGCTACACACAGCTGCCTATCCAAGATGAACAAATCAGTGTTTCTGTAAGAAAACTCTATTTTCCCAGCTGCTTCCTAAGCTGTTCTGACAATGCTTTGAGATCGGGAGGGAAGATACCATTATCTCCATTTTACCAATGAGGAAGAGTGCCCAGAAGGCTGAGCAACATATGTAATGCTACACAGTTGCCTAATGCCTGGGATGGGACTAGATTCTGAGTCTCTCTGCTTCTTGCTGATTTCAAGAACGTCAGATTGTATATCCAAGACCAGCACTGGAACCCTGATCATTCATTACATTGACCTGCAATTTCCTTGAACCTCGAGTTTCATACCTACATTAACAGTATCAAAGACCTCACCCAGAGTTTCCTTGGAATGATTAAGTAAGACCATCAACGGGAAAGCACCTATCACAGAGTAAAGCAAATACTAGGTAAACAAAATATTTTGTCTGTTTAATAACACCACTATGCCCTAAAACTATTCAAAGATACAAGCTATGTATTCTGATATCCAAAAGACCCTGCACACAAAAATCCTCAACTAATGTTATAGATTAACCAGAAGCAGAGATGTGGGTTTTTTTATTTTATTTTATTGGAGTATAGTTGCTTTGTAATGTTATATTATTTTCTGCTGTACAGCAAAGCAAATCAGCTATCAGTTCAGTTCAGTCACTCAGTCGTGTCCGACTTCTGGCGACCCCATGAATTGCAGCACACCAGGCCTCCCTGTCCATCACCAGCTCCCCTTTTGGGGGGATTTCCTTCCCGTTTAGTTCACTGTAGAGCACTGAATAAATTTCCCTGTGCTATACAGTCAGTTCTCATTAGTTATTTATTTAATACAAATAGTGTATATATGCCATCCCGATCTTCCCACTCTTCCTACCCTCCTTCCCCCTTGGTGTCCACATGTTTGTTCTCTATGTCTAATAGAGAGCAAACACATGCTTTGCAAATAAGCTCATTTGTACCACCTTTCTAGATTCCATGTATATGCATTAATATACAATATTTGCTTTTCTCTTTTGACTTACTTCACTCTGTATGACAGTCTCTAACTCCATCTGCATCTCTGCAAATGGCACAATTTCATTCCTTTTTATGACTAAGTAATATTCCATTGCAAATTCATCTACATGGAGACTATGGCCTCTCTGGGGGTTGAGTGGGTGTTACTAATACATTTTCCCCAGCACTTAGTGAAGTACCTAGAAGAAAGTAGAAGCTTAAAGCATAGGATTGTTAACAACCGGGTGAAGTATATGCTTGGCACGTCGTAAAAGCTTATTATGGGTTGTGGTTACTGGATTTTTTTTTTTTGCTGTTGTTCTTTTTGTGTAATGGAAAGAAGTGAAGGGGGTAACAGGATGGGAGGTTAGGAGAAGAGATGTTATGGACTGAATATTTATGTCCCCTCAACAGCCATAAGCTTCCCTTGTGGCTCAGCTGGTAAAGAATCCACTTGCAATGCAGAAGACCCTGGTTCGATTCCTGGGTTGGGAAGATCCCTTGGAGAAGGGAAAGGCTACCCACTCCAGTATTCTGGCCTGGAGAATTCCATGGACTGTATAGTCCATGGGGTTGCAAAGAGTCAGACATGACTGAACGACTGTCACTTTCAACAGTTATATGTTGAATCTGATCCCCAGTGTGATAGAATCTGGAGATGTGGGCTTTGAAGGTGACTAGGCCATGAGGGTAGATCACTCATGAATGAGATTAGTGCTCTTGGAAGGGACCACGGAGCTAGCTGGCTCTCCTTCAGCCACATGAGGACACAGTGAGAAGTGAGCCACCTGAAAACGGAAGGAGCTCCTCACCAGAGTGCATCCATGCTGTCACCCCCAGAACTGTGAGAAGTAAATTTCTACTGTCTCTCAGCCACCCAGAGTATGGTGCTGTATTATAACAGCTGGAATTGACTAAGAAAAGAGAGATGATGTTATTCACCATCTCAGAACAGGGAGCGAAAAACCATTAAGGACAGAAAAAAAGTAAGTATAGGTATTGATGTGATATTGTGTAATATTCATTGTATATTGATCTTTAAAGATTTTACAAAGATTCTTTGATAATGTTTCTTAGCAAAAAAAAAATCAATGTAAGAATATATTACTTACATTGTAAGTAATCTTGCCCCATATCGAGTGGAGCACAGGAAGTGCAAGGAGAAGAAAGATGGGGTGATATGGGGTGTTGTGTGCATGTGTGCGTGTGTGTATGTATGTGTATATGTGTGTGTTCTCCACGTGTTCTCCCTGGGCCCTCTCCTCCAAGCTATGAACATAGGCTACTGTGGGCTCTAAGCTCGGTCGTCTGAATCAAGAACCAAATCCCAGCTTCCTAAAGTCTCCGTAATGATTCAGTGCCGTGGGGCCATGGGCTCCTTCAAACAAGTGACCTTGGCTGGTTATCTCCATGGTAACAGCTCACATCCCAAACTGTTCCTTCCTGTGGGAGGAAACATTTCAGAAACGGAGAAAGGCAGAATTGAACAGTGGTTTTCCTCTCTTATGACCCTTCTCCTTTGGCAAAATGTGTCCTTTCCCTGAACATTGCCGTCTCCTGAGGAAACCGTGCACAGAGGAGGCGTTTTCAGCAACTTCATGTGCAGACGTATGCCCAGGATATATTTTTAAAAGTAGAAGCCTGGAGCTGCTTTTTTTTTTTTTTTTTTTTTTTGGTTTCTTGTAAGTTTCATGCCGCGTTCAGTTTGTTCAGTAGGATGCTTCACCATTCTTTTCAGTAGCAGCTCCCTAAAGAGGAAGAAGGCCTGCGCGCCCTCACATTGAAATACAGAGCCTCCAGGTCAGAGAGGATGGATACATTTCCCAGAGCAACAGGGCAGCCTCTTCGGAACCCCTGCTTCCACCCTGCATCCTGTGGTCCAGCCCATGCCTGAGCCACCATCCCGGTCAATCAGCTGCTGTGGCTCCCTCCAACCTTAGACTCCACCTCCTACTCCATGACCCATGATACTGCCTATGATTTCCTCCAACAAGGTGCCTAGATTCTGGAAAAGACGATTCAGCAAATGTATGCTCTAAACCTCGGGTATTCACTGCATTGTAAGCTCCATGTTCTGTCCATTCCACAATGTCTAGGGTCAGAGCAGCATTTTACAGGATGATAAATGACCCTTCTTCAGCTGAGCCCTGAAAGTGCATGCCTGACCACAAAACCCTCCAATTGCAGTTCTGAAATGTACCATGGGATCGACTTTCCAACCAGAATCACAGGCCAAGAGCACTCACGCCTTGGCCCAGCTTCAGCCTTTCCCGGTAGTTTTGATCCTGTGATTCTGCCCATGGAAGAAATCTTTTTTTCTCTGCAGCATCCCTGTCTGACTTTGACGTACAAAGGTGTAATTAGAACAGCATGGAACAAGCAAGACGATCCATTTACCTCATCCCTAACATTTAAGTGCTTTAAAATATGGTTCTAATATCCTAGGTGCACGAGGCCAAATTCCCTTCTCAGTTTCTCACATGCATGAGTAAATCCACACAGACTAAACCCCTTGGGTCTTAGGTTCTGCTTAGAAGTTTTTTGTTGTTTTTTTTTTTAAGAAAACAAATATTCCATTAAAACGACACAGTGTACTCCGCATATTTTTAGGACAATTAGAGTTTAGAATTCCCTCTTCTTCCGCCCACGGTAAAAGCTTCTTTCCTTAACTGTTTCCTCCCCAAGAATGACATTAAGCTGGCATCCACTGAAGAGCTTCCTTGTCATTTAAAATAATCTTCTCATCTTACTTTGTCAAAGTGCCCGCAGGTGGACTGAGACATTTGTTGTACTTTGACAAGGATCCAGGCTCCCTTGTACCTTGGCCAGATATATCCTTTAGGGAGACAGTTATTTGTGAACCTAAGGGAAGCATTTACTTCAAACAGAAAAGACAAACACCTTGCACGAAACAGAGAAACAGAAAAGTCAGGCCATTCTCTACCATCTGCATAACTTAAGACAGGTCACTGGTTTGGGTAATTTTTCTTTAGCGTTTCTGCTTATGTAAATACAAATTTAAGGGAGATAGGCTGGCTGTGCTCAACCTGGACCAGAGCTAAAGCAAGACCCCAGGGGAGGAAACTAGACAATCAGTCTTCATGAGGAGCAGGGGGAGGTGGTACTAGGAGAGGAAGGAGGACCAACCCCAACTCATGGCCTGTGTGCTTGGGTATGTTCTTAAGTTTGTGTCTATATAAAAATCTCCCTCCCCATTATGTATGTGTCCATATGAATGTATATACAACATCTATATACAGCAGCTCCCTGCCCATTTGTCTGTGCTGTTGCGGCCACGTGTGGATATTTGTCCAGCCAACGTGTAAATCAAAGGTTTTCTTGCAACCAGGTTTAGAGCAATATCTTCGCAACAGTCACTATGTCATTCCATGTTCAAGTTCCAAGGCCCCATGACCACCAAATTTAAAAACTGAAGTGGATGTAAGACCCACATGCAGCCTGCTTCTTATTCACTGCAAAGCATGGAAAAGGTTTCCTTCAAAGGAAGGAAGACCCCGGCCCTGCTCATTCTATGATTTAGGCAGAAATAAGATATGCTTTCATGTGAGTCTGACTTGAAAGATGACCCGGATTCAGAGATGGCTTGGAAAATGCATCTGGGATGTCTTAGAAACTAGGAGTTATATTAAAGAATCAAAGAGAGAACTCATAACTTCCATAGGGAAAATGTGTTTTTTTTATTTAAATTAAAAAAAAATATCGTGAAAATTACAAACTGTTAAATACAGAAGACAATTTTATACAACTTAATAGAATAAGAAGGAAGTATATACATCACTTTTTAATAGGCGCAGATAGACTTGCACCAAACTTCAGGATTAAGCAATGGAAAATGTGACAACGCACATGTCCGTCGCAGTAAAGTTTCAGAATTCAAGTGATTCCAGGCAAGGGGCCAAACTCAACTTGGCTTCTTTCACCTTAGACAGCCCCCTTTGGAGTAAATCCACACTCTGAATTTTAAAGTGAACGGAGGGCCCTTTTTCCTCCCTAAACATAAATTTCCTCTAGCACTATGTTAAGGCGAACTGATAAACCAGTCCCTACACTGTTAACCCTTCCATGGGAACAGTAGTTACTGCTGTCTCCAGTCCAGGGAGATTGTGTTTGTTTTAAAAAAAAAGTTTTATGTTTTTACTAGAATTAAATTTGAACTTTTGGTGTGTTTCTCTTCCTCCTTGTCTTCGAGGGCTCAAAGAGTCTGCTGCAAAGTGACTAACCACAGGAATACAGGGAGACATTAGCACGCATTCCTGAGTCTTTTCTCTTAGATGTCTCATTCCCTGAACCGGAGTGTTAACAGTCCACCACCCAGACGACTCGGCGGAGTAAAATATGGGATCTGCCTCCTGGATTCACTGCTGGGAAAGTGACAGCAGGGGAGGTGGGAGAGCCTCCCTGGACCCCCCAGCTACACGTATTCTCAGTCTCTAACTGCTCCTTTAAGTAAGCAGATCCTTTCTCAGACTACTGGCCAGCGAGGAAATATTCTGTCCAAGCTTCCTCACACCAGGCCATGTAGGATTCATCACAGAGTCTTAAAATCTAAAGACATCCTCCCAGCCCCCTAGGGATCTAGATGATTAGGAGTCTCAGGAAGGCAGTAAGTCTGTGGATGACATGCGCAGGACCACACAGCATATCAGAGTCTGGGCTTGGGATTCACAAACAGAGAAACCCCAGCTCTGCACAATCTCGCCAGAGTATGCCCTTCTAAGTCTCAGCTACGTGACCAAATGCCATGTCGTGGAGGCCCACAGTATATCTTTTCCCAGCTCAGAAAACTGGGCTGGGAATAAAAAGCAGCAGCAGAGCTAACAGTTTGGCTTGGTTCAACCCCACCATCACCCCTTCTGGAAAGATCAGGAATATTCCCTGCACAGCCATTTGGAGTACAGGTTAGATTCTGGGGAAACCCTTCCAAAAAAGAAAAATGTCACTCCAGCACATGATGCTGGATGGTCCCAGGTCAGAGTTCAAGGTCACAGGTTAGACAAAGGGTCAAGTAGCAGATTATTCTTAGGATCTCAGCTCATGTTGACCGGTTTAAAAGTCACCTGGTTTTCTCCTTATAGTAGGCAAATAGACCAGGTAGAGATCTCCAGCTTCCTCCCATCAAAAGTCCCCCTCCAACAAATATCCCCCTGCTCTATCCAGAAAGACCCCCTAAAAGAAGCTCTGTAACCTGTGGTGAACTAACGTCACAGGTTCACATTAAAGGCTCTTACAGCGAATCAGATCTAGAAGAACAAAGCTCTGGGCAAATTAGCAAACCGAAACTAGTCCCTTGGGACTCCCTAAGCCTTTGGCAGCCCTGGGAGTAGGCAGATGCTGCAGGAGTTACCCGGGGCATCCCCTGAGAGTACAATCGCAAGGACATCCCACCTACCCAGTTCTGCATGGAACCCCGCCCGCCAGGATCCAAGGAAAGGTACACACCGCGCGTCTTCAGGCCTGTTTCAGCTGCAGGTCTACACCACAGGCGTGCGGCGGACTCCAGGCTGCGGCTGGCCCCGTCTGAGCCTTGACCCCCACCACCACCACCACCCCACCCCACCCCCCATTCAGGGGCTTGCCGCGGGTCCCTTGGAAGTGGCAGTTGCCCTGCAAAAGTGAAACCCGACACGGAAAGTGTCCTTCCTCGCCCTAAGGGTGCTGGTTCATAGGGTCACCTCCAGAGGGTCCTAGGGGTGCTAGGAATTCTGATGGATGTTCTCCGAGGACCCTTCGCTGCTTTCATTGAGGGGGGTCTCAGAAGTCTCCCCCAGCTCATCGTCTGCCCCCTCCTCCTGGATGGTGAGGTGCACATCAGGCGAGGAGGACTCAGAGCTCACGCTGTCACCCTCCATGGAGCAGAGGGTGCAGGATAGGGCAGGAGCCACGCTCTCTTGCAACACATTCAGCATCGTGGGCGCCTGCACCGACCTCAGGCCGGACAGCGTGGCCAGCGGCTTCATGGCCTCCCCCCAGAGCCGCTCCTCGTCCCTGTACAGCAGCAGGAGGCTGGCTTTCTTCTCCCGCCTCTTGGATTTCATGTAGCCCAGCGTGATCCCAATCAAGAAAATGCCGTAGAAGGACATGACCACCAGAACGTAGAAGTATTCGTTGCCGTGGCCGCTGCCGGACACGGGGGACTCGAGGGGGGCGCTGGGGGCTGCGGTGCCAGCGTCGGTGCTGTTCAGAGGCTCCATCTTCAGCATTGAAGCTCAGCTCACACCGCCAGGAGCTGGAGAGAAAGCTGCAGGTTAGGACTCTCCCGCCCAACCGCAGTTACAGGAAAGAGGGCAGCACCAGGTTTGTGGAACTACAGGATCAGAAAGGTGTACAGCTGCTGCCTGGAGAAGTAACTCTAAGTCCCTCCTAGCAGTTAACAGGGGTCAGCTATGACGGGCTGGGGTGCGCGGGGAAACGGGCACCGGGAGGTGGAAGGAAATGAAAACTTTCATTTTTTTACATGCCTATCAAATTTTCATTTCATAAAGTGAACATGTGAAAAGCTTTGCTTCAGTCATTTTAAAATCAGAAAAAAAAAAAAGTCCCTTTAAGACCGGGGTGCAGAGAGAAAAGAAATAAGGTCTGAATCTTTGGGAAACTTTTTGAGCTGATGGAGCAGAAAAAAAGAAAGTTTACATTTCGCTGCCAAGCGTCTACCTATTTTTAATTCAAGACAAAACTGCCTTAGAAAAAGGGAAAGGAAGAGAAAACTGCACCTACAAATTGCCGGGAGTAGCCTTTCATATGTTTCTGAAGCAAAGTGGCATTGCTGACTTACCAAAAGCTGGCGAATTTGTCCCAAGTCCTGAATTCCTAAATGGTCAAGTCTGAGAGCCTTTTTCTTCCTGCGTGTGGGGCTCCGCGCTCTGACAATTCTGCCGCTGCTCTTGGGATATATAGTCAAGAAATGCATCGTCACGTGTTCTGGGAGGAAAATTTACAACAGAGGTTGGTCGTGGCAGAGTGAACAGTGAACTCACAGCACAGCAGTTCAACTCACTGAACTTTGCAGCTGTGAAAAGAAAAAGACTGGGAAGTGGGAAAAGCGTCCCACCCCCCAGCACCCAGCCAAAGTTTTCAGGTGGCCGTGAAAAAGGAGGAAAGAATGTGCCCAGCTGGAACTGTTCCCCCCAGATTCACTCTCATTGAGAATTAGTTCATGCTTCATCTCCCTCTGGGGAAATAACCGTGATGTCTATACAGGTTTTCAAAGACAGAAAGTCAAATACCCTAATTTAGATAAAAGACAGTTAGAGGCAAGTGCAGGATTTACAATCAAGGAACCAGGGCTTAAGTTTCAGCTCTTCCACTGACTATGCAAATGTAATAAATCCTCCCCGAGCCTTTCCGCTCCTCAGATTCCTGAACTGTAAAATTGTTGGACGTTGGGGGCTTCAGTAGGTAAAATTATACGAACTGTGTGAGTTTTTGAGTCCCTGTCAGCTTGATCACTCTAAGACTTATGGCTGGCGAGTGTGGGTTTGCACTTCAAAAACACTGACATGTTCTGTCTTCTGCATCATAATCTCATAACACTCATAAATCTATTTTTTTAACAATAATGAATATATATCTTCCAGATGCTTTTCAACAGTCTATGTGAAGTGGAAACAGTTTACAGAGCAAGATAGTTACTGTGGACAAATTTTTCTCCAGTTCTAGGGCACATAACTGCTCCTCCAGAGCGTCACACAGAGACCATTCACACATCACTTTGCTGTCAAGGGAGGAGCAGGTCAGGGGAGGAGCAGGAATTCTTCTGATGAGCAACTGAGCACAAGTTCAAGCTTTTGAAACCTAGCAGACCCTGGGTTAAAATGATCACAGAGATCAAAATTGCCAAACGAATTGAAGACTTTGGTGTCTGTCTTTCCTCTCCTCAGGATGCTTACTTATTCTAAGAGGCTCTCATCTTAAATTGAAATAAACCCAAAGGGATTATCTGCACCCTCCCCCCTCCCCCGACCCCCATTGTTTTGCAGCCTGTGAATTGCAGCCAGACTATTGTGGGGAATCAACTCTAGAGAAAACATCTCTTGTGGTCTAGCTGTTGTTAAATTGAAGCTGAAGGGAAATATGGTACCTTCCCTCTGCTCCAGTGGGAAGCTGGAGATAGATATAGATATAGATATAGATATAGATATAGATATAGATATAGATATATCCCAGGCACTGGGACTTTCACTGCTGCCACTGGTTTAATGCCTGGCTCTAATTCTATTTGGACACCTGTGGAAAGAGCAGAATGGTGAGCACACGCTCTGTTTTCACCACTGGTCTATTCACCCTGTGGTTTGATCTGTGCTCACCCATAAGTCTTCAGCTGACTCTCAAGTATCAACAGGCTGACCATTCCAACTCCAAGATCTTCCATACACAGGAACTTGGCTCACATCCATAAGGACATCCTCACAGTTACATCTACTTCAAAAGCTCCACAGCTTCCTTGGCCAAGGCAGACATGGCCTCCTCAACCTGTACTTGTCATAAGTACCTGAAGGCTTTCTCCTTCAACTATGCTTACAGTGGTTTGCCAGGGACACAAGAACAAGAGAGACCCATAATAGTGTTGCCTGTTGATTGTTGATGCCAGTAGTGATGCTTATGTACCTTGGGATGTATGAGATAAGTAATCACTCAGGGATGGCCAAACATTGCAAACTGCAAGCTTTAAGACACAGAGAGGCGATTGGGGGGAGGGTTACCAGATTTACACAGCAAGGAAGTACGAAGTCTGGTGCCAGCAAGCCAAACAGAGACTGCAGTTTCAAACAAGATAAATCTTCAAAATCAAGCCAACAGTCCCAAAACGGTAAAACCAGGAAAAGACATGGATGAATCTAGAATGACATCCAAAGGATAAAGCAATCCAGAGACACAGGAAGAACAAAATCCACTGCAGGTGTCAGGAAGGAACAACCCAGATGAATTTCTCCTGGGAGGCCTGCTTGGTGGCCCTGCTTCTTCTGGGACCCTAGGATGACTCCTGCATACGTTTCTCCTACAGTTAAATGATGCAAGCACAGCCCTTAGTGCCATATGCTCAGTCTGTGCTTTTTGTTGTCATTGTTGAGAGGGTTACCAACAGCTTCAGGTTGCTTCCTAACGGACACATGCTTGTCTCTGTAATTTTCATCATTGCTCTCTTCTCTCCCGCCGGGAATGGAATTTAGATGAAGTGCTTGCAATCTCATAACACAAGTTTCAGTCTTCTCTCCAGCCCTCACTCATAACAATATTATGAGAATTATGGCTGTGAATAATGACATAAACAGTAAGGGAGGAAGGGAAAGCATATGGAAAGTGCACTCTATCAGGGAGGGGATGGGGAGGACACAAGAATCATTGATTACATCTACTTTACACCACAGTATCAAGAAGACAGCAATATTAAATAAACAAATCCATTTTGCAAATATCTTCTCCTAGTCTGTGGCTTCCCATTTTCTTAGCAGCATTTTTTTGAATAGCAAACATTTCTTAACATGGATGAGTCCAACTTATAAGATTTGTGCTGTTTTCTTAAAAATAATTGGTATAACCCAAGGTCACAAAAATTTTCTCCTGTTTTTCTCCTCAAAGTTTAAAGTTTTAGCTCTTACATTTAGGTTTATGATCCATTTCAAGTTAATTTTTGGACATGATGCAAGGTATGAATCAAAGTTTATTTTCTTTTTTTTATATGGATGCCCAATTGCTCCAGCACCACTGGTTGAAAACACCACCCTTTTCCCATTGAATTATATTGGGACTTTTGTCAAAAATTAACCATTTAGTTGGTCTACTTCTGAGTTCTTTAGTCTGCTCTTTGGATCTATCCTTGCATCAGTGCTATACTCCTTTGATAAATCCATTTTGCACTGGGGTTTTTCATGAGTCTAAGACATGCTGCAGCCCATCCGTAATGCTGCAGCCCATCCGTAGGTGAGTGTCTGTTGTGAACCAAGCATTGGGAGAGACTTGCTTACTTCAACCCTGTGTAGTAAGTGTCACTATAAAGTGAAGTGAAAGTGAAGTTGCTCAGTCGTGTCCGACTCTTTGCGACCCCATTATAATTGTTCCATAAATAAGGAAACTGAAGGTCAGAGATACTAAGTAAATTGCTCAAGACCACCTCATTAGTAGTAGAGTCAGGGGGCTTCCCTGGAGGCTCAGTGGTAAAGAATCTGCCTGCCAATGTCGGAGACGAGGGTTCAACCCCTGGTCCAAGAAGATCCCACATGTTGTGGAGCAGCAAGGCCCATGCACCACAACTGCTATGCCCGGGCTCTAGAGCCCTTGAACCACAGCTACGGAAGTCCATGCACTGTAGAGCCCGTGCTCTGCACCGGAAGCCACAGCAATGGAGGGCTTCATACCATAAGTAGACGGTAGCCTCCACTTTCCACAGCCAGAGAAAAGCCTGTGCAGCAATGAAGACCCATCACAGCCAAAACAAATAAATTATATATATATATATACACACACATATATATGTATATATTAAAGTATTAGAATCAGGATTTGAACCCAGATCTCCACAATTATAGAACTCATTCTCTGTCTACTCTTCTTTGCTTCACTCAATGGGAACCAAGAGAAGAACTGAGAAAGAGTAGAAAATCAAAGAAAGATATTTTTTCAACTTCTTTTGAGTCTTCATAAAACCTTTTAAAAAGTGAATTCTTCAGATTCAGTGCAATCCCTATCAAATTACCAATGGCATTTTGCACAGAACTAGAACAAAAAAATTCACAATTCATGTGGAAATACAAAGGAGTCTGATTAGCCAAAGCAATCTTGAGAAAGAAGAATGGAGCTAGAGGAATCAATCTTCCTAACTTCAGACTATACTATAAAGCTACAGTCATAAAGACAGTATTCTACTGGCACAAAACTAGAAATATAGACCAAGGGAACAAGATAGAAAGCCCAGCGATAAACCCATGCACCTACGGACAACTTACCTCTGACAAAGAAGGCAAAGTATACAGTGAGGCAAAGATAGTTTCTTCAACAAGTGGCACTGGGAGAACTAGACAGCTACATGTAAAAGAATAAAATTAGAACAGTTCCTAACACCATACACAAAGATAAACCTAAAATGGATTAAAGACCTAAATGTAAGACCAGAAACTATGAAACTCTGAGATGAAAACATGGGCAGAACACTGTTTGATATAAATCACAGCAAGATCCTCTATGACCTACCTCCCAGAGTAATGGAAATAAAAACAAAAATAACCAAGTGGGACCTAATTAAACTTAAAAGCTTTTGCACAGCAAAGGAAGTTATAAACAAGGTGAAAAGACAACCCTTAGAATGAGAGAAATAACAGCAAATGAAACAACTGACAAAGGATTAATTTCCAAAATATACAAGCAATTCATAAGCTCAATACCAGGAAAACAAACAACCCAATCAAAAAGTGGGCAAAGACCTAATCAGACATTTCTCCAAAGAAGACATACAGATGGCTAATAAACACATGAAAAGATGTTTGACATCACTCATTACCAGAGAAATACAAATCAAAACTACAATGAAATATCACCTCTCACTGGTCAGAATGGCCACCATCAAAAAATCCACAAATAGTAAATGCTGGAGAGGGTGTGGAGAAAAGGGAACCTTCTTGCACAGTTGGTGGGAATGTAAATTGATACAACCATTATGGAATACAGTATGGAGATTACTTTAAAAACTAGGAATAAAACAATTATATGGCCCAGCAATCCTACTACTAGGCCTATATCCTGAGGAATCCATAACTGATAAAGACACATGTACCCCAACGTTCATTGCAGCACTATTTACAATAGCTAGGACATGGAAGCAACCTAGATGTCCGTTGACAAATGAATGGATAAAGAAGCTGTGATACATATATACAATGAAATATTACTCAGCCATAAAAAGGAATGCATTTGAGTCCATTATAACAAGGTGGATGAACCTAGAGTCTGTTATATACAATGAAGTAAGTCAGAAAGAGAAAAACAAATATCATATATTAGCACATATATATGGAATCTAGAAAGATGGTACTGATGAACTTATTTGCAGGGCAGCAATGGAGACATAGACATAGAGAACAGACTCATGGGCACAAGCACTGGGAGAAGGAGAGGCTGGGATGAATGGAGAGAGTAGCATGGAAATATAGACACTATCATATGTAAAGTAGATAGCCAATGGGAATTTGCCATATGACTCAGGGAACTCAAACTGGGGCTCCTGTAACAACCTAAATGGGTGGAAGGGGTGGGAGGTGGGAGGGAGGATCAAGAGGAAGGGGCCATATGTATACTTATGAATGATCCATGGTGATGTATGGCAGAAGCCAACACAATATTGTAAAGCAATTATCCTTCAATTAGAAACAGTTTTTTAAGGCAATTCCTGGATGGCCAGATACTCAAAATTAAACGCAAACACGCAATGATAAAATGTTTCCTCCAATTCTGTGAGGCTACACTAACCTTGGCATGTTCTGGAAGTTATCATTAACAATACCTTTATCCTATATCCATATTTTCCATAGTGAAATAATTTCCCTTTTGTTTATATATACTGTAATTTCTAGTCTTGTTTTGATTTTTTTTTTCCCAACTCCATCCTCACACACAACTTTCTCCAGAGCTCTGAGTTTTTAAATTTCCTGGTAACGTCATTTTCACCAGCTGACCCAGGGGTCCCTGACCACACATCTCTGAAATCATGTTAGCAGCTTCTGTGACTAAACAAACTCCGTGCTGGGATAATAGCCCAGCGGTGGATCTCATCAGATTAAACGTAAGTCTGGAATCCAGAGATCTGACCCAGTTCAGCCCCACCCGTGCTACGTGACTGGCTCAGTTGCATAATTTCTCTGTGTTTCAGTTTTAGCCCCCTTAGGCATGTCAAGAGTAGGATAATTAATTGTCTTAAGCTACTCAAAAATGTCCCATAATCCATGTGGCTGTCCCCATCCTGAGTAGACAGTAATGAACAGAGCAGAACAAGATGTGAGATAACAGGGCTGCTGGGCTGGTGGAGTGTTACCGAATGAAACTCTCAGAGCCCATCCTCATTTTGCTTTTCCCAGAAACCCTTTCTGAAAAATTCTGTCTGGGAAATCTTGCTATGGTCATTCCTTCTAATGCCCTGAGTCACCCTCCCTAGCCACATATTTTCTAGCGTTTCTAGCACTTGAAGAAAAACAGGACTGGGTGTCTTCTAGTATTTGAGAAGACCTCCAGGGCTTCCTGGTGACTCGGTGGTAAAGAATTTGCCTGCTAATGCAGGAGACACAGGTTTGACTCCTGGTCTGGGAAGATCCCACATGCCATATGGAGCAACTAAGCCTGTGCACCACAACTTCTGAAGCCTGAGTGCCCTAGACCCCACACTCCACAACTAGAGGTTAGCCCTCGCCCACCAAAACTAGAGAAAAGCCTGTGCAGCAGCAAAGACCCAGCACGGTCATAAATAAATAAAATGATAATACACTGCTTAAAAAAAAAAAAAAAAAAAAAGACCTTCAGACTCTTCTCAAATACCAGCTATGCCTGAGGGTCTTGAGGCTGTAAGCAGTCCTCCTTGGACCTCACCCGAAAGAGATTGAGATGAAAGAACCCAGAACACCTAAAAGTCAAGAGTGTCTGGTAAATTTGCCATTAACGTGCCTTTGCTATTTAATGTTCAGACTTTTTTTCCCACCTGATATTTATTTAACACATACTTGCCCAAAATGTCTGAGAAACTGCTCTATGGACTTTACAAATTGTATCTTATTTAATCTTCCTGAAGCTTTTAGGCAACGGGCTTTCTCATCATCCCTATTATACAGATCAAGAAACTGAGGCACAGAGTGAATGGAGTAGATTGCCCAGCATCACACAGCTGGCCCATGACAGAACTGACATCAGAACCCAGGGCTGAGATTTTGAACCCAGAGTCTTCGGTTCTAACCACTAGACCATGTGGTTTCTGCTACCTAATGAGTTTTTGCACTATGCTCTGGAACTGGAGTCAGTGAAAGAAGAGACAGACAGAGAGTAAGTCTAGGTGTTCCCTACAGCCTTCAACCTGCTGGACACAGAGGACCTGGGTCATTTCCACACCTGGAAAAATCAGAAGGGGACTATGTTTGGCCCATGCTCTGGAGAGAGGTTCCTGAGTTAGGGAAGCCCATGGTTTTGGAGTTTATCAGGAGGAAGATTTGGGAGTGTTTCCCCCAATAGTGTGCACACAGGAGGGAGCACACAGCCTGGAGATATGGCTAATGCCCCCCCAAGACGGCGGCCCAGAGGCTGAGGAAGGAGATGTGTTCCCCACATCCAAAAGTGCCTGGTATAGGGTCAGAAGTCATAGCCCTGCCCACCAATGGCTCCCAATCTGCCCAAGGCCCAAGGGGTGAGGGGGATGTAGCAAAAGAAGCTTCAACTCTAAACGACCTTGAGGAATTTTGACTGTGATGTGGGAATGAACGCTTTAAATTACTGAACTGAGGCTGTTTGGGGAAACTCGAGCAGCTAGGGGATTTTTATTACCTAAGCGTGACCAGAAAAATTGTGGGATCTGGCCCCAGATTTCCATCACAGGGCAGGGGAGAAACTGGTCCTAGAGGAGGAGTCTAAAGAAGCTGTGGGACCCAACATAAAGGCTCGTTTATGATGACATGCTGCAGGTCCTGCTTGTTTATGATAAGATTACGTGTGCAAAACCCTTGGATCTGTGCCTGGAACTAGCATGAGTTCATTTATCATAAATATTAAACAATGTTAGAAAAATACAGAAAGATCTTATTTGGGGAGCTCCCTGGCATTATCTATCTTAAATTTCAGTTGAAGAACCATAAGTGGCTGTTCTGTTTTATTCCCAGCACCTAGAAGGATACTTGGCCCACAGTAGACCTTCCAGAAATATTTGCTGAGTGAATAACTGAAAAAAAGTGCTAAGTACTCTTCACAGACTTTCTTATTTAATTTGCACAAGAGCCCAATAGGGCACTATGAGCAGAATTTTATAAACGTGGAGAATGGGACCCAAAAAGGTAAGTAACCCTTCCTGCTTACACGACAGGACATAGCAGAGCAGGGAGGGACCAGCCTGCCTCCTGTTGAAATCTCGCCAGGCACGTACTCCTTTCCTGGGACACACACTACTCAGTGCTTGTTGGTTACTTCCTCTGACCCCAGCTAATAAAGAGGTCAGGACAGGCTTCAGAACATGATGGAAAAAGGGTGCTAATAAAGGGCTTTGGGGATTTCAGTTGAGGAGGGCAAAGCTGACATTCTTTAAAAGAAAGGTTTTGAAGCCCTTAAAAGATTTTGGTTTTCTTTTTTTTTAAAAAAAAAGGGGGGGGGGATGTTTAGTTATATTACAAAGCCATGTTAGTTTCTGCTGTACAATGAATTGAATCAGCTATATGTAAACATATATCCCTCCCTTCAAAGACCTCCCTCTCTGACCATCACCACAAAGCACTGAGCTGAGCTCCCTGTGCTAAACAGCAGATTTCCACTAGCTACTATTACACATAGTAGTATATATATGTCAATCTTAATTTCTCTATTCAGCCCACCCCACCTCTATGTCCATCCATTGTTCTCTATGTCTGCATTTCTATTTCTGCCCTGCAAATAGGTTCATCAGTACCATAGATTCCATATATATATATATATATATATATATAAAATATATTTGTATTTATATTTGTATATAAATATATATGTATATACAAATACAGTAAATATATTTGTTTTTTTTCTTTCTGACTTACTTCACTCTGTTTCACAAACTCTAGGTCCATCCATGTCTCTGCAAATGACCCAATATCATTCCTTTGTTTGAGTAATATTCCAATGCATATTCTTACACCTTCCAAGTACCAGACTATCAGAAGATAACAAAGAATCCAATAAAAACTGAGAGGTGGACTCTAGTTAATAAAACAGTACTGTATACTTACAGGTGGCTGAGAGTAGATCTTAAGCATTTTCACCACACACGCACAAAGTTAACTATGTTACTTATGTGAGGTGATAAAAGTATAAAGTGAAAGTTGCTCAGCCGTGTCCAACTCTTTGTGACCCCTATGGACTATAGCCTGCCAGGCTCCTCTGTCCATGGAATTCTCCAGGCCAGAATACTGGAGTGGATAGCCGTTCTCTTCCCAGGGGATCTTCCCAATCCAGGGATCCAACCCAGGTCTCCTGCATTGCAGGCAGATTCTTCACCAGCTGAGCTACCAGATGTGTTACTTACCTTGCTCTAATGTGTATATGTGTATCACATTATCACCTTGTACACTTTAAATGTATATAATCATGTGTGTATGTGCACATGCTCAGGTGTTACTCACTTGTTGTGTCCGACTCTTTGCAATCCCATGGACTGTAGCCCATCAGGCTCCTCTGTCCATGGAATTCTTCAGGCAAGAATACTGGAGTGAGTTGCCATCCCCTCCTGCACGGGATCTTCCTGACCCAGGTATCAAACCCGGGTCTCCCGAATTGCAAGCAGACTCATTACCGACTGAGCCAGCAGGGAAGCCATGCTCAGTCCTGTCCAACTCTTTGCAACCCATGGTCTGTAGGTCACCAGGCTCCTCTGTCCATGGAATTTTCCAGGCAAGAATACTGGAGCATGTTGCCATTTCCTTCTCCAGTATACAATTTATTTTGTCAATTATTCCTCAGTAAAGTTTAAAAAATTAAATGCAGAGATGAAACTGGAGTCTAGTGCTACAAGTGACCCAAGGCCATGAAGAATATTCTTCATATTCTGCCACAGCCATAACTGTACGAGCGGTCAGGGTCCACTCAGCTCATCAAGGGAAGCTCACCCAGTGATGGCAGGCAGGCAGGCTTTGCCTATTTGGTCACAGCTGGGACTCAAATATACCAAAGCCAGCTTTTCACACACAGTAACAACTGGGAAGAGTTGCACACGTCTTTCCACAAGTGACCGAGGAGAAAGAAGGCCCAGACCTAAATGGTTGAGAGATAAGCCTTCCTTCTGAACTCAACAAATACTTCACTCCTGTGCATAAGCAGGAAGCAACATCCGAAAAGATTATCCACGATGAACAGTGAGCATGAGGAGAGGAGAATGTAGCCCCGTTCTGCCAGGGGAGTCGTGGAGAGTGAAGAAATCGTGTGCTAAGGTGAGTAGATGTCTCAGCTTAATAGCCCCAGAAATTTCACCCAAACGCACGTCATGGCCCTTGCCCCATGCTCCACGGTGCGTAACCCAGATTAATGATACATTCATTTGGCCTCTATCTGTTCATTTATTTATTCACTGATTCATTTAGTCAAATAAACACATATGTCCTGCCACCTCAACTGATACATATTTCATAAAATTAAATGATCAAAACGACAACAAAAAAGTGATTGATTGCAAGGATGTAACTCAAAATAGAGAGTGTTGCACAGCAGTGGCTGGCATTGGGCTTTGTCAGGTCCTAGTTTCTTGACTGAATAGTGCTGACTTCCTCTATGAACAGGACCAAACACTTGTTTACAGTGAAATCACACTCCAGCTCCCAGCAGTGCAGACATGGGGTTGGGATCGCAGAGTGCCAGATCGCCATGGCGCTCCTCGGGCCTCCGGCGATTGCCTAGCGTGAGAGCAGTCAAGTTCAGCCTTGCTTTGACAGTATGACCAGCAACACAAGCCCAACCCCCAGAAGGCCAGGCCCTTAATGCAAGTCTCCTGGGAAAGGAACTCCTTTTTATTTTTTTCAATAAGAAAAAATATCTGAGGCTCATTTGAAACTGTAC
Organism: Oryx dammah; assembly: GCF_014754425.2. Taxonomy (NCBI): domain Eukaryota; kingdom Metazoa; phylum Chordata; class Mammalia; order Artiodactyla; family Bovidae; genus Oryx; species Oryx dammah. Next base: position 24,524,568 of record NW_024070211.1, read on the forward strand.
TGTATGCCTTCACTTCTGGTGTAAAGAGTTAAGTTTCTCCTTAGGAATAGGAGGGCAAATTTTCCCTCTTGGCATCAGTCTTAAAAAAAGATCGGTTAGATTATCCAAGCCACTTAGGCATACAAAGAAAAATAATAGTCACTGTAGCAGCAAGAAATGGGGAGAAGAGCAACATAAAAACAGTTTCCAGAATCAGATGCTTGCACTTGAGTCCCACTTCCTGCTACTCACCATCTGCATGGCCCTAGGCAATTCATTTAACCCATCTGTGCCTTGATTAAGGTTGCTGTAAGGAATAAATTATGGGCTTCCCAGGTGGCACTGTTGGTAAAGAATCCACCTACCAGTGCAGGAGATGGAAGAGACACGGGTTTGATCCCTGAGTGAGGAAGATCCCCTGGAGGGGGAAATGGCAACCTGCTCCAGTATTCTTACCTGGGAAGTCCCATGGACAGGGAAGCCTGGCGTGTGATAGTCCATAGGGTCACAAAGAGTCAGAAATCACTGAGCACAAATAAGGACTAAATGAGATCATGTATAAGCACTTTGCACATTGTCTGGCACCTACTAAGCACTCCACAGCTTACCTATTACTATTAGTCTCAGCCAGGGCAATGTGCCTTTTTTTAAATTGACTTTTCCATCCCATAAAATTCCTTTTAAAGTGTACAATTTCATGGTTTTTAACTTATTCATAATGTTGTGCAACTTTCACAACTATCTAATTTCAGAACATCATCAAAGACAAACGTCATCCCCAATACCAGTCACCCCATTCCTAATCCCCACAACCACTGGTCCTCTTTCTTTCTCCGTGAATTTGCCTATTCTGAACATTTCATAGAAATAGCTCACCGTGTGTATTTCTTTGTAATTGTTCTTTCACTTAGCTTAACGTGTCAAGATTCATCCTTGTTGTAACATATATCAGTACTTCTTTCTTTTACAGCTGAATAATATTCCACTGTACAGATATACCACATGTTGCTTATCTCTTCATCAATAGATGGATACTTGGGTTATTTCCACTTTATGTCTACTATGAATAATGTTGCTATAGTATTTATGGATAGATTTCTGTTTGAACATATGTTTTCAATTCTTTTCAGTATAGACCTAGGGATGGAATTACAGAATCATATAGAAATTCTATGTTTAACTTTTTGAAGAACCAGCAAACTGTTTTCCACTGAAGCGACTCAGCTTTCCATCCCTACCAACAATTTTTAAGGGTTCCAGTTGCTTTACATCCTCATTAATGCTTGTTATATTTCTGTGTTTGATTACAACAAACCTAGTGGTTGTGAAGTTGTTTTTCACTGGAGTTTTGATGTTCATTTCCATAAAGACTAGAGATATTTAGCATATTTTATATGCCTATTGGTCATTTCTTTATCCTCTTTTAGAAATATCTGTTCAAGCTTTTGACCATTTTTAAAATTATTTATTTTTAGTAGTTAGCTTTGGCTGCTCTCGGTCTTTGTTGCTGCACATGGACTTTCTCTAACTGTGGTATGTAGGTTCTCATCGAGGTGACTTGTTTCAGAGCTCAGGCACTACGAGTGTGAGCTCAAGCAGTTGCGGCTCAAAGGCTTAGTTGCCCTGGGGGATGTAGAATCTTCCCAGACCAGCCCATGTCCCCTGCATTGGCAGGCAGATTCTTAACCACTGGACCATCAGAAAGTTCCTGCTCACTTTTTAAAATTGGGTTCTTTTATCTTTTTATTGTTGGGTGACAACTCTTTATACATTCTGGATGATAAACCCTAATCAGGCATCTGATTTGCATACATTTTCTCCCATTCTGTGAGGTGCTTTTTCATATTCTAGTTAGTGTCTTTCATGCACAAAAGTTTTTAATTTTGAAGTCCAATTAACCTCTTTTTTCCTTTTGATGCCTGTGGTTTTGGTGTCATATCTAAGAAATTGCTCTCATCCAAAGCCACAAAAATTTACACCTGTATTTCCTTCCAAACTTTTATACTTTTAGCTCTTACACTTGGAGAAGGTGATGGCACCCCACCCCAGTACTCTTGCCTGGAAAATCCCATGGACAGAGGAGCCTGGTAGGCTGCAGTTCATGGGGTCTCGAAGAGTCGGATACGACTGAGCAACTTCACTTTCACTTTTCACTTTCATGCATTGGAGAAGGAAATGTCAACCCACTCCAATGTTCTTGCCTGGAGAATCCCAGGGATGGGGGAGCCTAATGGGCTGCCGTCTATGGGGTCGCACAGAGTCGGACACGACTGAAGTGACTTAGCAGCAGCAGCAGCAGCTCTTTCATTTAGTTCCTTGATTCATTTTTTAACTTTTGTATATGGTGTGAGGTAGATGTTCAAATTCATTTTTTTTTCAAATATCCACTTGTCCCAACACCACTTGTTGAAAAGACTATTCCTTTCCCCATTGAATGGACTTGGTGCCCTTGTAGGAAATCAAATGACCGCAGATGTATGGGTTTAATTTGGCATTCTCAACTTCATTCGATTCCATTTATCTATATATCTAACCTTATGCCAGTACTATATTGTTTTGAATCCTGTGCCTTTATAATAAGATTTGAAATCAGGAAGTATAAATCTTCTAACCATGTTCCTCCTTATTAAGACTGTTTTGAATATTCTGGGTCCCTTATAATTTCATGTAAATTTTAGGGAATTAACTTGTCTATTTCTGAAAAAAAAAAAAAGAGTTGGAATTGTGATAGTGATTGTATTGAATCTGTAGGTTGTCTTAATAACGTCAAGTCTTCCAATCCATGAACACAGGATGACTTTCCATTTATTTAGCTCTTCTTTGATTTCTTACAAGTTTTGTAGTTTCCAGTGAAGAAGATTTTCACTTCATTTTGTAAATTTATTACCAAGTAATTTATTCTTTTTGCTGCTATGGTAAATGAAATTGAGTTTTTCATTTTATTTTCAGATCATTCATTGCTAGTGTATAGAAATACAATTAACTTTATATACCATTATTATTCCTGTAACCATGTTGGATTTTTTTATTAGTCCTAACAAGCTTTTTTTTTATAATATCTTTAACTATTTCTATATGTGCAATCATATAATCTGAAGCTAGAGATTTCTTTACTTCCTCCTTTCAGTCTGAATGATCTTTGTTTCCTTTCCTTGGCTGAATGTTTGGGGTTTTTTTGTTTACTAAATTCTCTGGATTAAATCTGTACCTTCTGTAGTCTTTGTCATGTATGGCTACTAAAGTCTCTACTCATCTAATGACTGGGCAGTGATTTATATTACTTAAAGTCCTAGAACCAATAAACTTCCTGCACTTTACCATAGGGTTCTGTGTTCATGTTGGGTCACACATGTAACACTCAGACCAACAGTTTACAAGTCTGCCTTAGCCTTCACTTCTTACTTATATGAAGCCTGAGAGTCCATCCGAGGTGACAGATTAGGGTCACTTTAGGTCTTTCCTGAGCTTGCCCCTCCTCCATTCAGTTTCTACATCCCCAGGAAAATGTGAGAGCTTTTCAAAGCCCCTATGAACATCTCATTCCTTCTTTTAAGTTTTCCTTTCTGTTGGATTTTTTGGTAAGTTTATTATTTGCTCCCCTGGTGGCTCAGAGGTTAAAGCGTCTGCCTCCAATGCGGGAGACCTGGGTTTGATCCTTGGGTTTGGAAGATCCCCTGGAAAAGGAAATGGCAATCCACTCCAGTATTCTTGCCTGGAGAATCCCATGGATGGAGAAGCCTAGTAGGTTACAGTCCACGGGGTCGCAAAGAGTTGGACACAACTGAGCGACTTCACCTTACCTCACCTTATTATTTGCCCAACCATTATCACTGCCTCAGGCAGTCACAGAGTTAATCAGTTGCCTGTAATTGTTTCAGCAAGTACTTCTAGACAAAAGGCTTTCCTCACTGAACAAGCCCTAAGTCAAGAAACTAACAACAGCCTTGAAGAGTGTCTCCCAGGGAACAACCAGAAAGGTAAAACAATGCCAATTCTCTAGAAATGATGTTTCACTCAATTGCTCCTTCCGGTGGCTGCCAGATTACTAGAATTCAGTGTGACTTGATTTTCAAGCTGTTAATTTTTAAAGCTATGGCACTACTGAAGAGGATGATGGGGGAAAGGCAACTTAAAACACCATCAAGCTTGCTGTTCTGCTGCCACAGTTGCTGTTGCGTCACTAAGTTGTTTCTGATTCTTTGAGACCCCGTGGACTGTAGCCTGCCAGACTCCTCTGTCTATGGGATTTCCCAGGCAAGAATACTGGAGTGGGTTACCATTTCCTTCTCCTGGGGATCTTCCCTACCCAGGGATGGAACCTATGTCTCCTCCTTGGCAGGCAGATTCTTTACCATCTGAGCTACCTGGGAAGACCCTTGATGTTCTAGTGAAAGTGTAAGTCACTCAGTCATATCCGACTCTTTGCAACCCCATGGACTATATAGTCCCTGGAATTCTCCAGACCAGAATACTAGAATGGGTAGCCTTTCCCTTCTCCAGAGGATCTTCTAAACCTAGGGATCAAACCCAGTTCTCCCACATTGCAGGTGGATTCTTTACCAGCTGAGCCAGATTCAACCATTTTTTCTTGAACATACACTTCCCAGGTTGCTGCAAGCCTTTAGCTAGTTTTGACTTCTGAAAAAGTCAATTCTGACCATTTTTTGCCAATTTTCTTGTTGCTTTTCATGAGGAAGAGCATGTCAGAGAACTTGACTCTGCCATTTTCACTGATACCACTTCTGACTAGCATTTTGTATGCAGTGTAAATAACATTGTGGTCAGAGCTTAGGATCTGGCAGCCAGACTGCCTGGGTTCAAATCTCAGTTCTACCAGTTGCGAGCTCCGTCAGTTTGCTTGGTCACGTTCCTCAACTTCTTTGTTGAGAATTACCTCAACCTCCTTCTCCAGGAAGTAGAGATAAAATAGTAGTATCTATTGCATAGGATTTTTATACGGATTAAGAGTTAATACATGAAGAAAACCTAGTACAGTGCTAGCATGTAGTAACTACTCAATAAACATTAATATTGTTGACACAGCTATTATTGTTGTTGCTATTTTCTTATCTCTCTCACACTGCTAGAGGAAGTGCTATTTTTCTATTCTTTGACAAATGAAGAAAGGGGAGCAGAGAGAGGTTAAGGAGCTTGCCTGGAATCAGGTAGCTAGTAGTTCTACCTATGCTATGCACTGTGCTACTACAAACCAAGGTGCATGTGATTCTCAAGTTTATGTCTTCATATGCCACTTTGCCAACAAAGGTCTGTATAGTCAAAGCTATGCTTTTTCCAGTAGTCACATATGGATGTGAGAGTTGGACCATAAAAAAGGCTGAGCTCCAAAGAATTGATGCTTTTGAACTGTGATGTTGGGGAAGACTCTTATGAGTCCCTTGGACAGCAAGGAGATCAAACCAGTCAATCCTAAAGGAAATCAGTCCTGAATATTCACTGAAGGGCTGATGCTGAAACTGAAGCTCCAATACTTTGGCCACCTGATGGGAAGAACTGGCTTATTGGAAAAGACCCTGATGCTGGGAAAGATTGAAGGCAGGAGGAGAAGGGGATGACAGAGGATGAGATGGTTAGATATCATCACTAACTCAATGGACATGAATCTGAGCAAACTCCAAGAAATAGTGAAGGACAGAGGAGCTGGGTGTGCTATAGTCCATGGGGTCACAAAGAGTCCAACATGACTTAGTGGCTAAACAACAACAATAACAACAAATGCTGCTGGTCAACCATAAAATGAGTCAAGGCCTGGTGACATATATAACAAAACTGAGCTCCATGCCTGTGAACAATATGATCCCCAAGGACCAAAGACCCCCCCACCCCCGCATCTTTCTTTTCCCAATACAGAAGGTTGCCATCTTATAGTAGTTCATCTTATAATTTTTCAGCTTTATGATGATATGAAAGCAATATGTATTCAGAAGAAACAGGACTTCAAATTTTGAATTTTGATCTATTTCCCAGGGCTAGTGATACTCTCGTCAATGCTGGGCAGCAGCAACAAACCACAGCACCCAGTCAGCCAAGCAACCATGAAAAGTAAAGAATACTTCCTTAGCTCCTCAACCATCAGAGATCCAAATGCCTTAGAGCATGGGCAGCTAGAAAACCTAGTGGGGATAGTCCAGGAGTCATGCTGGACCTGGTAAGGACTGAGATGTTTCTGATAAATTAAATCACTAGCCAAGGAGTATGACCCAGACCAGCAAGGAATAGAAGAGAAAAATAAAGAATGAGAGTCTATTGCTTTACTCCTGGGAAGAGAACTTTAGTGACTTCAGCCAGGTGGTTCTCTGGTAAAGAATCCAACTGCCATTGCTGGCAACACAGGAAACATGGGTTCAGTCCCGGGGCTGGGGAGATCCCTTGGAGAAGGAAATGGCAATTCAGTCCAATATTCTTTCCTGGGAAATACCATGGACAGAGGAGCCTGGAAGGCTACAGTCCATGGGGTTGCAGAGAATAGGACATAACTTAGCAACTGAGGACACACGAGAAGACAAAGGAGGAGCTAGATGTGAATGATCTGATGGGGTTGTACCCCAGGCGGATCAAACTGCACTTTGCTTTGTTTTTCCTCTGAAATCATGTTCAAGGCACCAGCACTCACTTCCTTCCCACCATCTGTTCCATTTTACCCCCTAAAGTGGGCAAGTGTAGTATGAGTGCATTCCTTTAGGGCATGGAAGGTAAACTCCCCCTAACATGAGAATGCATCCTGCAGTGTTTAGGCTTAGAGAGAATGGGGACACCTCAGGAAATTGATACCTTGGGAAACTAAGGGACCAGGGTCTGAATGCCTGAACTTCAGGTCACCCTCTCTTCCACCCTGGGGCCATGGGCATCATCTTAGGAGGACCAAGCCCCTTTGCAGAGCATGCTGCCTTGTGGATGCTGGCTGGAGGACCTTGAGAGACACAGAGGATGACCCCTCACCACAACAACTCAGATGGTGGCTACCCTTTGCTTCAGATAGAGCACCACTCTCTCTGCTACCAGATGTCACTGGCACCTTGAAGACCACTGAAGGAGGGAGTAATTGCCACCTGCTCCTCAAGAACTTTTTTTCTAAATCACTCAGCCAGTCAAGAAGGCTTCCGCAAACTACACCCCCACCGACAGCCATTGTATACCTGGTACTTGGTGATGTGCAGGAGTGGGAGGAATCATCCCTCATTTACCTTGAGGCTGGACTGGAGAGCCCTGGGGCATAGCAATAGACATGGAAAGACAGAAAGGAGGTAAAAGGAAACAGGAAAGTTTGCTAGCTTGTGGGAAGAGAGAAGTTGGAAGGACAAGCTTATATGGAAAAGAAATGGTTGTGCTCCCTTTGGGTGCAAATGCCCAAAAGCATACTGATGGAACCTGCCTTGTGTTGTGCAGAAAGCAAATATTAACAGTAACGGACTTCTGAACTGCCATTTCCTTGCTTTCCAAACTGTTCACTCAGACACTGTCTCCACCCCCTCATCATCATCTTCTCTCTACCTTCAAGGGCTAATTCATGTCCCAGGGCCTCGGACCACCCCATAACCAAGTCTCCTCTTTCTTTAGCCTGAGGAGCCACCTACATCTCTAGTTCGCAAAGTGCTTTGCTTATGGCTGACTTACGGCTCTGCAAAGGGGCCTCTACTGGATTGGCCTAGAAATTATTCGAGTTTTTCTCTAAGATCATCTGGGAAAGCCCAGACAAACTTTGTCGCCAACCCACTATTTTGCAAAACAGAACTTGTCTACCAGGCTATAAACTCCTGACTGTGTGGATGACATATTTTCATTTTTGTTTCCCTCATAAAACCCAGCCCACCACCCAACTATACTTATCTTATGTATTTATTGACCTAATCAATTACTCAATATCTGACACCTTTCTAGACAAACAGCTTCCTCATAAAATGGCTGGTTGTCAAAAAGTTCTTCTATCAGCCCAGGTCTGCATCCCTGGAGCCTCTGACCATTAGTCATTGCGTTCCCCCTTGTGACTGTCTTAGAATACTTTCCTTCATCTTCAGCATTATAGTCAACAAAGATTTAAGTCAACATTCATCCTTGCCCGCCCCCACCAAAGCTCTCTTCCTCTTCTTAAACTTCCTCGTTGTCTGAAAGGGGTCATAAACTTGACTCAGTAACTAGATACTAGGAAGAAGAAAAAAAAAGTTTAAAAGCTGAGTTCAAAGACAATGAATGACTTGGATTGATTTGAGGTTTGGATGAAATCCAGCTCTCTGATTCCATGATTCATTCTCAGGGAAGAAAGACACAAGTCCCTGGAATGCTAAGGGAAAACAGTGGATTTCTGTCACCCCTTCAAAGAGAAACCAAGGAAGGACTGTTCTATAACTGGACAGAGCAGGCAAGTGAGGCTTTCAGCCTGCAGCCGAGGAGAGGGGTTTTTCTGCAGACCAGTGCTACCTGAGTGGAGCCATGGAAGCCTAACAGAAGCGTGTGAAAAGTGAAAGTGCTAGTTGCTCAGTCATGTCCAGCTCTTTGCAACCCCATGGACTGTAGCCCACCAGGCTCCTCCGTTCATGGAATTCTCCAAGCAAGAATACTGAAGTGGATAGCCATTCCATTTTCTAGGTGATCTTCCCAACCCAGGGATTGAGCAGGTCTCCTACATGGCAGGTGGCTTCTTTACCATCTGAGCCACCAGGGAAGCCCTTTACCAAATAGATGGGAGGGAACTTAGAGTTTATCTAATCCAGTCTTTCCCATTTACAAGCAAGAAAATTGAGGCCCCACCAGAGGAGATGAACTCACACATTTCTGGATATATCTTCAGAAATCTAAATTTCTGGCATCACTAACTGTGCTCACGTCAGCCTCCTGCAATTACAATGCCAAGCAAAGAACAAATGGTTCCTCCTTCACCTGCTCCCTGATACTTCATACCCTCACCAAAGTACAGATGCTCAAAACTAGGGCTAAGAAATACTTTAAATGATGTCTTCAGCTCCAGTGAAGCCTATAGGTGATATAAGTTGTTATGACATTTGAGTTTTAAGGTTGACATATAGCTTTATGATGGAGAAGAGAATGGCAACCCACTCCAGTGTTCTTGCTTGGAGAATTCCATGGCCCAAGGAGCCTGGGGGGCTACAGTCCATGGGGTCGCAAAGAGGCAGACACGACCGAGTGACTAAAACACATAAATTTAAGAATGTTGATTATGTTCTTTTAAATTATAACATATACATACATCATATATGTATACATACATATGTATATTTGGCTTCACTGGTTTCTTTAGTTGTGGCACATGGGCTTAATTGTCCCTCAACACGTGGGCTCTTAGTTCCCTAACCAGGGGTTGAATCCAGGTCCCTGGCACTGGAAGGTGGATTCTTCACCACTGGACCACCAGGGAAGTTTCATGCAAACATCATGTATTTTAATATGTATAAAATGGAATATGTTTAAAAGATCATAAAGGAACACTATGTGAGTGACTTCTATCAACATTGTTTCCTCCAAGAAAAGGGGAGAGAGGGAAATAGTAGAACATTTACAAGAGTTTGTCCCAGCACAGAAGGGCATTTTGAGAAGGCTGTTCAAACATTGCTTTTTATTATGATACAATGTGTACAATAGACATTGCAGAACCTACTCCAGGGGTGAATTTATTTTTAGAAATGTTGGTTAGTAGAATGTGTTTTTTTTTTATTTAGTAAAATGTTTTTATACCTGACAGGTTAATGATGTTTTTAAACCACATCAAAATATCATGTATCCATCACAGAGATCAGCACAAAGAGTGTCCTCACAGGCCACCAATAAAACAAAAATGAATTTTCCTGTTCACTTTTGCCAACACAGCATCTCACTGGGTGGGACATGAGGGGAGACATTTGAGAAAAGGATAGCTAGAGTAAAGCATGGCAGGCAGAGGCTGGTGAAGGAAAGTCTACCAGACAAGGGAAAAGGGAAAACACGTGGAATACTACACAGCAGTTAAAATGAATACACTCAAGATACACATATCAACATATAAATCTCAGAAATATAATATTAGACACGAAAAGCAAATGGTAGTTGATACATACCTTGTATCATTTATTTAATGTTTAAATGCATGTAAGTTGTTGGTAGATAAGGACAAAATAATAAAAGTATAAAAACTTGTACAGGAGTCAGGCTGGTTTCTTTCTTCTGGGAAGGAGAAACGAGAAAGGAAAGAAAGGAACATAGATTTTAAAAGAGTATGAAGGTAAAAAAAAAAAAAAAGAGTATGAAGGTGACCTTGCATGGTTCTGCTTCTTATGCTAGATTGTGAATACATATCTGCTAAATTACTGTGCATTTTTGTATGCCCCAAATATTTCATAACTGAAAAAAAAAAGTCAACCTTACTTTAAAAGAACTGGTATAGGGTGAGGGGCATGGTATCAAATACCTGTGACTATTTCCTGTTCATGTATGGCAGAAACCATCACAATATTGTAAGGTAATTATCCTCTAATTTAAAAAAATTAAAATTAAAATAAACTACTACTTTCTCACTTTCCAGTCTCTCTCTCACTATCTATTGATCTATATATTGCATGTATTTTACATAATATATTAATGTTTTATAAATATAATAGAGATAGAAAAGGATAAATCGATTAGATAGATGATAATAGATGATGATAACAGATGAATGATAGAGGAAATAGAGATAAAAATTAAGAGACAGAAGATAGATAAGGTTGGACTGCATCATCTTGTGCTAAGTGTTAAGCATATGGGCTAAGTGCTTTTCGTGAACCAACTTATTTAATCCTTACAATGACCCATCTTACAGATGAGAAAGTTGAGGCATAGAGAACCTTATGTTCACAAATCTATTGTGTAGCAGACCCCCAAATTCAGCCCAGATGAATCTGCCCCCAGCACTATGCTGGTGTTCTATTCTATGATGCTACTTGAAATAAAAGGGGCCACTGAGCATTCAGAGGTTCTGGGTTTTCCTCTAGAAATCCAGAGAAAGGGCAACTTGAGAAATTTTTAAGAAATAAATAAAAATAAATGATATAAACAAAGCAAGCTGCTCTTCAGGTAGACAGGAAAACCATCCCCTAGTATCTAGCTATCCACCATCATCCTGGTTTCTGCCCACAGCAGCGTGAGGTCTGGCCTTTCCCCTCACTGTCCTATGAAGACACTCTCTTCACACACACATATAGTGGCAAAGAGCATCTCATTTGTCAACAGTTGTGCGTTCTAAATCTTCTCTCCTGTTTTAACTCACTTCAACACCAAAAACTAGAGACTTTTCTGCATTTACAAATCCAAAATCTTGTGAACAGTGATGAAGCAAGCCAGGGAGGACTTTCTTGGGGAAAAACTACTTTTCTGGTGCCAGAATAAATGATTAACTGCATTGACCCAAAGGCTCAGGATCAAATCCCCTTAAGAGCAGTGATTCAGTAGAAATCTCGCCATCCCAGTACCTTTGCAACTATTTATCTTTTTTAAAACCCACAATGACGGTAGCTGGAGATAAAATACATTTTTGGAAAAATTTGATCAGAGACTGAAATTCAAAAATTAATTTTCAGAATTTATATTTGTGGAGACTAACTGGGCTTATTCTTATTTGAAAATTGTCTGTGTAGGTTGTTTGGGATTAAACTCTTAAAATACATGCCGTTTAACCATCTGCTTTGTGTTTTCTGTTAGTATTGAAGTTGCGGTTAAATGATACATATTTTACACTTAAATATTTGGAAACATGGCCAAGATTCATTAAGAGAAGCAAACATGGAGCTCCTCATTTCCTCTGACTAATTTTTAGAGTACATTGTCTACGCCTTTCCTGACGAACAGTCCTTAATCACACCATGTTCATTTCAATGATTTCAATAACAGAAGAGATGAAATAAATTCATATTGCCAGACCATAGATATTAGAGATGATCTAATCCAACAATTTCATTCTGCAGAAAATCTCGGAGGCACAGATGAAGGAAGTCATTTGTGGACCTCCATGAAGGAATTCAACCTTGGACACATGCTCCTGTAAGGCTCACCAAGACAAGTATTTGCTCTCAGTAATACCAGATTTGATAGGCGGGACATTTCTATGAGGCTCAAATTCTGTCATTCCTTCAGCATTTTTCTCCTTTTTCTTTGACTAAGGTGGGTCATAACATCAACATGACTAATTATGACCTAAAGGAGTCAAAATTGTCTGATTAGTTTGATGACCATCCAAACCTCCTTAGTTTGTTGTTGCTGTTGTGGTGAAAATAACTAGCAGTCCACCAAAGACCTGTGCTTTCCTTCCACTGTATAGAGCTTGTCTTGGGAAATGACTACAAACTCAGTCACTTTTATACCTGGTAGGGTCAGTTCTCACCAATAGAGCATGAACAAGAGTGATGAATATCGTATCTCTACTATGGGTAAGAAGCCAGTGTGTCTTATCCCCAAGGCAAAAGGGGACTGGATCCCTGGATTCTTGTATGAAAAGCAAGATGCTTCAATCCACTGCAGACTCTCTGTGGGTGAGCAGTAACTTCTCTTGTGGTTAGTCACTGAAGTGTGCAAGTTTAACTTCACAGCAACTTGCATTATTACTAACACGTGGATCAAGTGAGAAGCACTTCAAAAACATCAAAATACATCCCAAGCCAGTAAATCACATGGAGGCCCTGTCTACCTGTTCTGCTTCTTAATTAAATGATGAGATTGCAGATCCCAAGGCTGGGACATCAGTGCCATCTGCTAAGATTGAGCAATATCCGATTCTGATCAGCCCCAGGAAACCTTCACGAGAACCACTTTGGATGATTCAAAAGTGCCAAGTTGTCCCAGATCGTGTCAGTATAATAGCCCCAAAATGACTGCTACCTTTTCTTAAGAGGAGTAAAGTACGTAGAGGAAAATTAAGATATACAAATCATTCTGCTCTATATGTCTAGAAGTCCCTTACGCCCTCTGCTTTAATCCAGTAAATAATGAAAGGCTTAGCTAAAAAATGCCCTTTATTGAAAGGGTCCAGGTTTTTCCTGTCTGGACTTTTTAATTGGTTCCATCAACTTAGTCAAACAGATCACTATTAACATCAGAAGGAAAACAGTCAAAAAGCCATTGAATTCATTTGGCACATGACCCCCTGAGGAAATGGCTATGTAAATACAGCCCTAGCTTAAAGCCCTCTGTTTGCTCAGCTGTGTTTACTGAAATTAAATATTGGCCCTAACTAGCTCTAGTATTTACTATCCAACCCCCATCCTGCTCACCTGAACCTAGGGTTCTTAGTTAAACAGAAATCAGACCAATGAATTAAATGCCTATGGTGTGTTTATCTGCATCTGAATTCATTTGAATCCCCAAAAGTTTGTTCCAGGGGCTCCAGAAACATTAGCGTCAGAGACGTGAAGCACTGCTTGCCTTGCAGGAAAGTCTAGCGCTTTCCTTTCTTTTTTGTTGTTGTTGTTAAAGATATTTTGATGTGGCCCATTTTTAAAGTCTTTTACTGAATTTCTTACAACATTGCTTCTGTTTCATATTTTGGTTTTTTGTCCCCGAGGCATGTATGATCTTAGCTACCAACTGAATAGCGAACCCACGTCCCCTGCATTGGAAGGCGGCATCTTAACCTCTGGACTACCAGTGAAGTTCCAAGCCCAGTGCTGTTCAAACTTTTTTTTTATATATATAGCATTAGAGCCTATATTTCTGGGATTCTTCCATGGTGCTAGTAGTAAAGAACCCTCCTGCCAGTGAAGGAGACAAAAGCAATTTGTGTTCAGTCCCTGGGTTGAGAAGATCCCCTGGAGAAAGAAATGGCAACCCACTCCAGTGTTTTTGCCTGGAGAATCCCACAGACAGAGGAGCCTGGCAGGCTACAGTCCATGGGGTTGCGAAGAGTCGGACAGGACTGAAGTGACTTAACACACCCATATTTCTAGGGAAAATTTACACAGAACCCAAATAAATGAAGTAGGCAAATTCCCAGATGCTATAACTAAAGCAAGGCTGGGGGTCCCGGAGCCCACCTTGGGCTGCAATGATACATCTGATTCAACCCCTTGCTGCTACTAAGAAAGAAACAGCAGCCCGGTGATATATCTATCTCCACTCAACAAGTAGGTCTCCAGACTTCCAACCCAATGCTCTTTCCAGACAATGCACGGTTACGCATGCTGCTGTTTCTCTAGATGTGTTCACACAATCTCTGGATGTGTGAATTTTCTGCTTAAATTGGGAGCTTTCCAGAGATGCCTGTCTTCTGGTCCTGAGGTCAATTCGTGCAGCCACCTCTGATGTAAACAATCAGGGTCCTGATGGAAAGAAGGTATTCAGCAGGTTCTTGACATGGGAGCACACCACGTGAGGTGCCGGACAGTGGTATCTGCACACTCAGCTGTCCAGCCCCGCCATACCTTCTTTCAGTGACTGTGGTTCATATAAGCCCTTGAGAGCTCACGCACTGCCCCCTACAAGCAAAGAAACACCATCTCTTGGAGATGGATGATCTTGGAGATCATCTAGATTCTTCACCAACTGTCTCATTTTACAAAGGAGAAAATTTATGTCCTGGCACTTCATAAACTAGAGAGTCCTTTAGAGACCTAAACAGCCATGTCTGCCCAGACTACATGCAATAGAAAGAGGCTTCTGAAGGTGATGGGAAGGCATGGACCACCTATTGGAATTACTAGGGTGGCTTAAGAAAAGGTAGATTCACCAATGGGACGTGAATCTGCACTTTTACCAACCATTATGCATGAATCATCTCCAAATGCCACTGGTACAGTGGAGTGAGCATAGTCATTCATTCATGGCAAGTAAACTTGTATTCAAGTCTGCTTGTTCAAACTAGCTCTTCAGTCATCTAAGTGGTTCAGTTCAGTTCAGTCACTCAGTCATGTCTGACTTTTTAGGACCCCATGGACTGCAGCATGCCAGGCTTCCCTGTTCTTCAGCAACTCCTAAACCATGGTCAAATTCATGTCCATTGAGTCAGTGATGCCATCCAACCATCCATCCTCTGTCATCCCCTTCTCCTCCTGCCTTCAATCTTTCCCAGCATCAGGGTCTTTTCCAAAGAGCCTGTTCTTCGCATGAGGTGGCCAAAGTATTGGAGGTTCAGTTTCAGCATCAGTCCTTCCAATGAATATTCAGGACTGATTTCCTTCAGGATTGACTGGTTGGATCTCCTTGCAGTCCAAGGGACTCTTGGGAGTCTTCTGCAATACCACAGTTCAAAAGCAACAATTTTTAGGTGTTCAGCTTTCTTTATAGTCCAATTCTCACATCCACACATGATTACTGGAAAAACCATAGCTTTCACTAGAAGGACTGTTGTTGGCAAAGTAACATCTCTGCTTTTTAGTATGCTGTCTAGGTTGGCAGCAGCAGCAGCAGGTTGGTCATAGCTTTTCTTCCAAGGAGCAAGTGTCTTAATTTCATGGCTGCAGTCACTATCTGCAGTGATTTTGGAACCCAAAAAATAAAGTCTGTCAATCTTTCCATTGTTCCCCAATCTATTTGCCATGAAGTGATGGGACCAGATGCCACGATCTTAGTTTTCTGAATGTTGAGCTTTAAGCCAACTTTTTCACTCTTCTCTTTCACTTTCATCAAGAGGCTCTTTAGTTCTTCTTTGCTTTCTGCCATAAGGGTGGTGTCATCTGAATATCTGAGTTTATTGATATTTCTCCGGCAATCTTGATTCCAGCTTGTGCTTCTTCCAGCCCAGCATTTCACATGATGTACTCTACATAGAAGTTAAATAAACTGGGTGACAATATACAGCCTTGACATACTCCTTTCCCGATTTGGAACCAGTCTGTTGTTCCATGTCCAGTTCTAACTGTTGCTTCCTGACCTGGATACAGATTTCTCAGGAGGCAGGTTAAGGCGGTCTGGTATTCCCATCTCTTGAAGAATTTTCCACAGTTTGCTGTGATCCACACAGTCAAAGCCTTTGGCATAATCAATAAAGCAGAAGTAGATGTTTTTCTGGAACTCTCTTGCTTCTTTAATGATCCAAAGGATGTTGGCAATTTGATCTCTGGTTCCTCTGCCTTTTCTAAAACCAGTTTGAACATCTGGAAGTTCATGGTTAACATATTGCTGAAGCCTGGCTTGGAGAATTTGAGATGAGTGCAATCATGCAGTAGTTTGAGCATTCTTTGGCATTCCCTTTCTTTGGAATTGAAGTGAAAACTGACCTTTTCCAGGCCTGGGGCCACTGCTGAGTTTTCCAAATTTGCTGGCATATTGAGTGCAGCACTTTCACAGCATCATCTTTTAGGACTTGAAATAGCTCAACTGGAATTCCATCACCTCCCCTAGCTTTGTTTGTAGTGATGCTTCCTAAGGCCCATTTGACTTCACATTCCAGATGTCTGGCTCTAGGTGAGTGATCACACAATCATGGTTATCTGGTTCATGAAGATCATTTTTGTACAGTTCTTCTGTGTATCCTGGCCACCTCTTCTTAATATCTTCTGCTTCTGTTAGGTCCATACCATTTCTGTCCTTTATCAAGCCCATCTTTGCATGAAATGTTCCCTTGGTATCTCTGATTTTCTTGAAGAATCTCTAGTCTTTCCCATTCTATGGTTTTCCTCTATTTCTTTGCATTGATCACTGAAGAAGGCTTTCTTATCTCTTCTTGCTATTCTTTGGAACCTTGCATTAAAATGGGTATACATTTCTTTTTCTCCTTTGCCTTTAGCTTCCCTTCTTTTCTTAAGCTATTTGTAAGGTCTCCTTGGACAATCATTTTTGACTTTTTGCCTTTCTTTTTCTTGAGGATGGTCTTGACCACTGCCTCATGTACAATATCACAAATCTTCGTCCATAGTTCTTCAGGCACTCTCACTTGAATCTATTTCTCACTTCCACTGTATAATCATAAGGGATTTGATTTAGGTCATAGCTGAATGGTCTAGTGGTTTTCCCTACTTTCTTCAATTTAAGTCTGACTTTGGCAATAAGGAGTTTGTGATCTGAGCCAAAGTCTGCTGCCAGTCTTGCTTTTGCTGACTCTATACAGCTTCTCCATCTTTGGCTGCAAAGAATATAATCAATCTGATTTCAGTATTGACAATCTGGTGATATCCATGTGTAGAGTTTTCTCTTGTGTTGTTGGAAGAGGGTGTTTGCTATGACTAGTGCGTTCTCTTGGCAAAACTCTGTTAGCCTTTGACCTGCCTCATTTTGTACTCCAAGGCCAAATTTGCCTGTTACTCCAGGTGTTTCTTGACTTCCTACTTTTGCATTCCAGTCCCCTATAATGAAAAGGACATCCTTTTTGGGTATTAGTTCTAAAAGTTCTTGTAGGTCTTCATAGAACCGTTCAACTTCAGCTTCTTAAGCATTACTGGTTGGGGCATAGACTTGGATTACTGTGATATTGAAAGGTTTGCCTTGGAAATGAACAGAGATCACTCTGTCGTTTTTGAGATTGCATCCAAGTACTGCGTTTCAGACTCTTGTTGACTATGAGGGCTACCCCTTTTCTTCTAAGGGATTCTTGCCCACAGTAGTAGATATAATGGTCATCTGAGTTAAATTCACCCAGTCCAGTCCAGTCCAGTCCATTTGAGTTCACTGAGTCCTAAAATGTCAATGTTCACTCTTGCCATCTCCTGTTTGACCACTTCCAATTTACCTTGATTCATGGACATAACATTCCAGTTTCCTAAGCAGTATTGTTCTTTACAGCACTGGACTTTACTTCCATCACCAGTCACATCCAAAACTTTGGACCAAACCACTTACCCTTCCATGTCTCCTCTGACATGGCTGTACTATTTTGGGTAAAGTGGTGGACAAAGTTCTAATAAAAAAGCTAACCTTGAAGAAGAAATTTCCAAACCTGTTCTCTGGCCCCTTTTCTTTTCTTTTTCACCCCAATCTACATTTTTTCTTTTGCAACATAAAGTAATGGGAATAAATTAACTGGCACTTCCTTCAACTCCCTGGCCCACTCCCTCTTTTAACAACATTTTACAAAAACCGTCAATATGCTATGGGTATGGATTCACAGCACAAACATCTTCTGCATAGGCCAGTGCAGAGACACTCAGAAGAGTTCCAGAAAAATACAGTGAGCAAAGAAAAATGAACTCTGTGTCTAAAGTGCAAGAGTTAAGAACTTTGGTTTTAGAGATCTGAGTGTGATTCCTGACTCAGTCATAAACTGACTCTGTGACAGTTATGGCCCCTTTTCAAAGAACTTGAATTAGTTGGTTCAGGTCTCTGGGACAACTCCCTGCTGTAGCAGAGCAGAGCCCTTTGGGGCCACTGACCTGTCTCCCCCATCAATCACTTAGCTTCCTCTAAGTAGGCATGGTATCTGGGCTCTGATGCCTGGACTCAGCTTCATCAACTTGAGGCTGACAAAATGAATCTCTTCTCTGCCATCCACTTTACTCTCTTCTTTCTCCTCATTCCTACCTTTTCTTTTTAACAAGACACATGCTCAAAGACAGGGAAATGCTGCTGCTGCTGCTGCTGCTGCTAAGTCACTTCAGTCGTGTCCAACTCTGTGCAACCCCATAGATGGCAGCCCACCAGGCTCCCCTGTCCCTGGGATTCTCCAGGCAAGAATACTGGAGTGGGTTGACATTTCCTTCTCCAATGCATGAAAGTGAAAAGTGAAAGGGAAGTCGCTCAGTCGTGTCTGACTCTTTGCGACCCCATGGACTGCAGCCTTCTAGGCTCCTCCGTCCATGGGATTTTCCAGGCAATAGTACTGGAGTGGGTTGCCATTGCCTTCTCCGAGGGAACTGCTAGACAAATATAAACTACTATTATTACTATCAGGCCTGAAAGAGATATAAAGAGCCAGCTAGCAACTTAGCTAGAAAGAAATGATCCATACTCACGAGAGAGTTTAAGATGGAAGCTGGTGTAAGTTCATGTTGAAAGTGGTTGAGACAGAGACTTGCCCAAAGATACTGTGGGTTCACATGTAAGACTTGAAGATATAAAACTCATGGAAGCAAGCATAGGCAGAACACCCTTTGACATAAGTCATAGCAATATGTTTTTTGGATCCATCTCCTAAGGTAAGGGCTTCCCATGGCTCAGACATTAAAGATTTTGCCTGCATTGCAGGAGACCCAGGTTTGATCCCTGGGTCAGGAAGATCTCCTGGAGAAGGAAGGACTACCCATTCCAGTATTCTTTCCTGGGAAACCCCATGGACAGAGGAGCCTGGCGGGCTATAGTCCATGGGATTACAAAGAGCTGGACATAACTAAAGCAACTGAGCATGCATGCAATCCCATCATGAAGGCTCCACCCTCATGACCTAACCACCTCCCCAATGCTTCACCTCCTTTTATCAGCACACTGAGAGTTAGGATTTTAACATGTGAATTGTGGGGAGACACAAATATTCAGTCTATAAATGTTCAGAACTGTCATGCTAGAGGCTGAAGAATCTCACTGTAAATTACATAGATCTTCATCTGTGAATCCTTCCAGGTGACACTTTGCCCTGCACTCTTGTCCAGTGGAAGCAGATACCCAAGGAGTTAAGTCACTCATGGGATCCTAGTTTTCACTTATTGCAGGACAAAAATTGGAGGATGCAGAGAGGTCACTTGAGCCTAGTACCTCTTTTTAACAGATGAAGAAACAGAAATCTAGAAAGTGACTTGCCCAAGCTCACCTTAGCTAATAATTGGTAGAGCTTGGAAGGGTCCACCTCCTGGACTTCACCAACCACCTTGCCCCTCCTCCACCACCTCACCCCACCCAGCATGGTCCCTCTCCAATAACTGAGATCATCCAGGTAAAAACCAGATTTATCTCTACTAAGATGCAATTGAGGTAACTTGACCATACACCTCAGTTCTATGGGATGATTTCAGTTTACATGTAATTATTACCAGTATTCTCTTTCATTACCAAAAGGGTCCCAGCTTGAACACCACACTACAGGGTCACCCAAAAGCTTAGGGATCTGTTTACAATTCTCCCAATTATCCCCCAGTGATAAAAATTCACCTATTTTTGAATTCTAGTCTTCACAAAATTTTATAATCCTATTGCACAAAAGCCTGCAAACTATCTACCAGGACAGATCCTGCTCAGAAATGTATCTGGGGACTGTTTGAAAATTCTCTTAAATGGTTGAGTTGTTTGACATTTTTAATTTAAGAAATGTCACTTGAAACCTGGATCGGGCAGCTTCTCTTGAAAAATTAGGTCTGCCTCTCAGCAGCCACATTTCCTTCTGACAGCAATTGTCTGGCCCAGGGCTCACTTCCCACACAGCCCCCACCCCCGCTGGACTGTGTGTTTTTTTTGTACCTTAACTTCCTGCCACGCTGGCTTTCAAGTGTATGATCCCTACATTTATACAAATTGAAACACAATATGGATTCAGTTGTGTCCCCCTAGAATTCATATGTTGAAATCTTGACTCCAGAATCTCAGAATATAACCTTACTTGGAAATAAGATTGCTGCAAATAAAACTAGTTAAGATGAGGTCTTTGAGTTGGGCCCTTTATCCAATATGGCTGGTGTCCTTTTAAAAGGGGGAATTTTGGACAAAGACTTATGCACATAAAAGAATATCTTGTGAAGATGAAGGCAGAGATCACGGTGATGGGTCACAAACCAAGAAAGACCAAGGATGACCAGCAAACTACCAGAAGCTAAAGGAGAGACCTGGGACATATCCTCTCCCAGCTTCCAGAAGAAACCAGCCCTGCCCACATATGGATCTCACACTTCTGGCCTCCAGAGCTATGAGATAATAAACATCTGTTAAGTCACCCAACTGTGGTACTTTGTCTGGCAGCCCTAGTAAGCTCGTATATTTATATAAACTTTCATAAATCTGTGCTTCTTGGTAAGGGGCGATTTTGTACCCAGAGAATTTGGCAGTGTCTGGAGAAATTTGTCAACCTCATGACTTAAGGATCAGAGTCCTGTGTGCTCACCTGCTCAGTCATGTCCAATTTTTTGTGACCCCACGGACTGTGGCCCACCAGGCTCCTCTGTCCATGGGATTTTCCAGCAACAATATTGAGTAGGTTGCCATTTCCTCCTCCAGGAATCGTCCCAACCCAGGAATCAAACCTGTGCCTCTTGAGTCTCCTGCACTGACAACTGGGTTCTTTACCACTAGCTCCAGCTACTAGTTTAAGTGTCCTCCTCCTCTCATCTACCGGATAGAGTCCAGGAATGCTGCTAGACATTCCACCAGGCTCAGGCAAGTCCCCAACAACAGAGACCTATCCAGACCCAAATGTCAACAGTGCCAAGATGGAAAAACCCCAAATGCAGTGGACTTTGATCCCCTTCTTTGATTCTGGCACAGGCAGGGCCAGATTTATGCTCAGCTCACAGGTAAAGAGACAGAAGCAGGCAAGGGAGGCATACTCTGATTAAAACACATAGCAGGGCGGGACTTCACTGGTGGTCCCGTGGTTAGGAATCTGCCCTGCAATGCAGGGGAAGAGGGTTTGATCCCTGGTTGGGGAACTAACCCCAAGCACCTCAACTCCTAAAGTCTAGGCACCACAACAAAAGATCCCACATGCCGCAACTAAGACCCGATGCAGCCAAAGAAATATTAACCAAAAAAACCACCGAGCAATTGGGGATTTATCAAGTGCTTTCCTTACTGTGCCAGCCCATTTCTTGCAATCCCTTGTTCACAATTTTTCACTAGGCAGTTATTTGCCAAGTCCTGTCTGTGTGCCAGGTTTGGTGCTAAGGAGATACAGCAGAACATCAGAGAGGAACAACCTGGTGCCCCTGGGGCAGGCATTTAAAAAAAGAAGACATTTTTTTGCTTGTAGTCACTAATTTAATCCTCCACAAGTTGTCAACCCACTCCAGTATTCTTGCCTATAAAATTCCATCAACAGAGGAGGCTTGAAGGCTATGATCCATGGGGTCACAAAGAGTCAGACACAACTGAGCAACTGAGCAGAGAGAGAGGTCCTATAGGATATAATACCATTATCTGCAATCTGGAAACTGGGGTCAACTAATGTACCATCATTTCAACCCTGGGCTTCCCTAGCAGCTCAGATGGAGAAGAATCTACCTGCCATGCAGGAGACCCAGGTTTGATCCCTGGGTCAGGAAGATCGCTTGGAGAAGGGAATGGCAACCCACACCAGTATTCTTACCTGGAGAATTCCATGGACAGAGGAGCCTGGCCAGCTACAATCTATGGGGTCACAAAGAGTTGGACAAGACTAAATGACTTAACGCTTTGAACCTGATATTTTGTCTCAGAGCCTTTGTCTCACAAAACTGACATCCACACTGCCATCTCAGCAGGTCAGTGAGCTAAGCCCCAGAACTAACGTTTCCTCTTTCCATCCTGTCACTTTATGCCACGGCACACCTCCTGAAGCTCTCACTCTTTGGTCTAAAAACTCTTAAAATGCTCATTATAACCTCCTTTGTCATGCTGATCCCAGCATGTACCGGCTGGCAAGGAGGATTGAGACTAAATGTAATCAAGATCCTCTCATTCAGTGAAATTATCAGGCTACTCATGTCACACATCATGAAACTGAAAACAGGAGAAATTATTCCCAGGCTTTTAGCCTGATGCATTTCTTCCTTATTCAAATTTTTCTTATAATTATTTGAGAAACGGCACAGTCAGCTATAAACGGACACTGACTTCATCTCACTCCAGTTTTCCCTCAATAGCCTGGGGCATCATGTCCTGGACATCACACAGGGTCACATTTATACGTGAATAACAGATGCTGATGCAGGATTCTCAAGGACAGTCAGCAGGGACCACCTCTCAATTGTTCCTTTGTGTGGTTCAGTCACTCAGTCGTGTCCAACTCTTTTCAACCCCATGGACTGCAGCACACCAGGCTTCCCTGTCTTTCACTATCACCCAGAGCTTGCTCAAACTCATGTCCGTTAAATCAGTGATACCAACCAATCATCTCATTTACTGTCATCCCCTTCTCCTCCTGCTCTCAATCTTTCCCAGCATCAGGGTCTTTTTCCAATGAGTCGGCTCTTCACATCAGGTGACCAAAGTATTGGAGCTTCAGCTTCAGTATCAGTCTTTCCAATGAATATTCGGGACTGATTTCCTTTAGGATGAACTGGTTTGATCTCCTTTCTGTCCAAGGGACTCTCAAGAGTCTTCTCCAGCACTACAGCTCAAAATCATCAATTCTTTGGCTTTCGGCCTTCTTTATTGTCCAACTCTCACAGCCGTACATGATTACTAGAAAAACCATAGCTTTAACTATATGAACCTTTGTCAGCAAAGTGATGTCTCTGCTTTTTAATACACTGTCTAGCTTTGTCATAGCCTTGTTCTATTACAAAGGCTTCAAATAGGGGCTCTCTGTGTCACACTTACCTCTCAGGGCTTTCATTTCCTATCCTATAAAATAGAGGAAATAATAACCCCAATACAAGTAAAATGATTGCAGCAGTGCCTGGCTCACAGTAAGTGGCAGCCAATAATAGTAGACAACTGTTTCCACCCGAGGTGATCTTAATCTGCTTTCTGAGCTGTAAAATGGGAATGATACAAGATACCTGTTCCACAGCATCAATAAAGTTTTGTGAGACTTAAGTGGAAACACCGGTTCAAAATCAATGTGTATATTGCAAGTACTAAACAAATTGAAATGTGTGGGTGTTCTGGTTCTCTGTAGGTGATACAGATAACATCCTCAGTTTAATTCAGTTGCTCAGTCATGTCTGACTCTTTGCGACCCCATGAATCGCAGCACGCCAGGCCTCCCTGTCCATCACCATCTCCCGGAGTTCACTCAGACTCACATCCATTGAGTCCATGATGGATGCCATCCAGCCATCTCATTCTCTGTTGTCCCCTTCTCCTCCTGCCCCCAATCTCTCCCAGCATCTGAGTCTTTTCCAATGAGTCAACTCTTCACATGAGGTGGCCAAAGTATTGGAGCTTCAGCTTTAGCATCATTCCTTCCAAAGAAATCCCAGGACTGATCTCCTTCAGAATGGACTGGTTGGATCTCCTTGCAGTCCAAGGGACTCTCAAGAGTCTTTTCCAACACCACAGTTCAAAAGCATCAATTCTTCGGCGCTCAGCCTTCTTCACAGTCCAACTCTCACATCCATACATGACCACAGGAAAAACCATAGCCTTGACTAGACAGACCTTAGTGGGCAAAGTAATGTCTCTGCTTTTGAATATGCTGTCTAGGTTGGTCATAACTTTTCTTCCAAGGAGTAAACGTCTTTTAATTTCATGGCTGCAGTCACTATCTGCAGTGATTTTGGAGCCCAAAAAAGTCTGACACTGTTTCCATCCTAGCTCCCTTGTATAGGCATTAACAGGAAATCCAATACAGAGTTCTACCCCTTAACTCCATCAACTGAGTCCTGAAATTCACCAGATGCATTTCAGAGCTTGCTTGCTCTGAACCCTCCTACCACCTGACTTGGCCATGTCTCTTTCTACCTCCAACATGATTTTGTCTCAGCACCCCACGCTGTCACTGGACACTGCATGGAGCTCTAACTGGATACGCTGAGAGATTTCAGTAACTGTACCTCTCAAGCAAAAGTGCTTGGACTCCTATTCCTTCCCTCTCTGAAAGCCCCATACATATACTCTTGCCCTCCCCGTCCCCTGCAGCTACCATCCTCCAAAAATCATTAGTTTCCTGCCCCTATAAAGTTCCAGTTCTCCAGATAACCTGCTTCACGCTCAATCCAGAGAAAAGTTTTGATCCCTTGCAAAGATGATCCTGTCCCTCCACTACTCTCTAAAAATGCCTCCTCGGAAGATGGGCAACCTCATAGCCAATCAGGCTCTTAATTTGAGTAAGCCAAGGTCTTCTCTAACCTGGCTCCCCTGGTAGATACACTTTTGTGAGAAAACATTGTAGGGGGACTCATGTGAGGCCCCAAACATCCTAGCAAAGATGTAAATGAACCTAAGTCCTAGACTTCCAAGGATTCAAATCAGAGACACTCAACATTTTTTAGAAAACCACAACCCCCCAACTGCCCTGACCACCCAACCTGCTACTCACCTTGGTTTCAACTGAACTCAGACAGAAAGAGACCATTGCAGAGGGCTGCCATTTGGAAAGGAGATAATGGAAGTTGGCACAGGAAAGTGTTTTCAAAAAAGACAAGCTGCATCCACGATTATATTATTTGTTCACTCTGTCTTCCAGGTTGGCTCTTCAAGAAAAGGGCCAGTAAAGAATTTATGACATTTGGCACATTGCCCAGTTTCTTCTGCCAAGATATATCAGGGCCTCCTGTCAACTAGGTCTGTGCTTCTCTGTCACCCCAGCTCTACTGGGGACAATGATGGCTTGTCTACTGTCCTTTGCTTCTGTCAAAGAAGGGCAGCTTGCAGCAAGATCACCGGAGGAGGTACATTCTCTCTGCCTAGTCTCTGACTAGCTGGCATCCACACAAATGTGCAAGAAATTTGTGGGAGAAATTTCCTTAAGAGGCCCAGGGTGTAAGATATGGACAAATCAGGTGGCAAAGCAAATACAGGCTTCTCTCCTCCTGTTCAACCGCATGCAACCCTCCAGTTGTCCTTTACACTAGGATAGGTCAGAACATGCTGGCATTGGACTGACAAGTGCCTCTCCTCCCATTAACTAGTTAGAAGCAAAAGAGGACTGATCGAACTCCAATGGGAGCTAGGAGTCCAGCAGAGTCACGTGGTCTTACCAGAGTGAAGAGGGGGTATGTGCCATCTTAACATGACTGGAGAAAAGGTGAGGGCACAGAACAACCCTTGAACTGAATTAATTCCATCAAAGGAAGGGCTTTGAAAACACTAACAAGGCGTGCTCCAGTTTCTGTGGCTACATGATAAATCACCCCAAACAGTGGATTAATATAATAACTATCACATATTACTTATTACATGACAGCTGTAGGATTGGCTGGGCTCCACTAAGTAAAACCTACCTAAAACTTACCATTAGTGGTACTCACTTCTCCACCTCAGCAAACCCAATGTCAGCTTTTTGTGATAAATATTTTTAAATGTCTTCTTTATCCTCGGAAATAAAATTCATAGGTACTATAATCTGCCTATGTGAATAATATCCAAAAGTATTAATATATTAATCTAACTACCAGAAAAGGTAAAATAAAGGTTACAAGTGATGTAATTAAAGGGAAAGTTGCTCAGTCATGTCCAACTCTTTGCAACCCCATGGACTACACAGTCCATGGAATTCTCCAACTCAGAATACTGGAGTGAGTAGCCTTTCCCTTCTCCAGGGGATCTTCCCCACTCAAGGATCAAACTGAGGTCTCCTGCATGGCATGTGGATTCTTTACCAACTGAGCTATCAGGGAAGCCCTATATATAATTAAAGGAATGCTGTTAAGTAAATGTTCAGATATGATGATACTAGGTATAAGGCAGTCAGAATGCTTGAACTATATGAAGAATTACTGTGAATGTGACAGTTACAAATGCAGACTGACAAGAATATGTTGCACTCGGGACTCAAGTGCAATAGGTATCAATAGCTTTAATATCATCATTAGTGTGATTTTCTAAAAATAAAGCAACTGTGTTAGTTTTCTAGGACTGCTGTACCAAAACCCCATAGTCTAGATGGCTTAAACAACAGAAATATATTTTCTTAAAGTTCTGGAGGCTGGGAGTCCAAAATCAAGGTGTTGGCAGGTTTGGTTTCTTCTGAGGCATCTCATCTTGGCTTGTAGATGGCTACCTTTCCTGCTTCTTTCTTCTGTGCATCTGCACCCTAATTTCTTCTTATAAGGATATCAGTCATATTGGACAAGGCCCCACCCTAAGGACCCCATTTTTACTACATTACCTCTTTACAGACTGTATCTCTAAATATAATCATCTTCTGAGAACTGAAGTTTAGGGCCTCAACCTATGAATTTGGGGGAATACAATCAGTCCCATAAGAGAAACCAACTCTTGGTAAGGTCCTAATCAGAATGAAGGAGTATAATCTCCAATCTCCCCTCAAGTTTTTTTGTTTTCTATAATAAACTTTCTATTTTAGATGGAATAGTTAGGGATTTACAAAAAATTGTGATGACAGTACAAAGAGATCCATTTCCCCCTCTTATTAATACCTCACATTAATTACATTTATCACAATTAAGGAAATTATGTAAATACATTATTAGTAACTAGTCTATACTCCATTTGTCCCCTCAATTTTCAAAGTAATTACATTCCCACAAAATTTATTGTATACTGTTAAAACTATGCCTTCCCAACAAAAAACATTATGTTTATTGTAATAGTGTTAGATTCTAGGCTCAGCTCAATAAAAACAAGTTTTCCACTTGTATGAATATCCCTTTGGGCATTTGACACTTGTGAAGGCCAAGAGACAATTCATCTGTGTAGGACTGTGAGACAGTCAGGCACCACCAGTTTCTCCCAACTCAATGCTAGTAATACCATTTCAGTTACTATGACATGAAAAATGCCTCCTACAGGGCAGAACTGGTTCCACTGCGAATGCTTGATTTGTTACTGTTGTTCAGTGGCCAAGTCCTGTCCTGCTCTTTCCGACCCCATGAACTGTAACCTGCCAGGCTTCTCAGTCCATGAAATTCTCCAGGCAAGGATACTGTAGTGGGTAGCCGTTCCCTTCTCCAGAGGATCTTCCCAACCCAGGGATGGAACCTGGGTCCCCACACTGCAGGTAGGTTCTTTATTGTCTGAGCCACCAGGGAAGCCCCAAGGATAAACTATAATCTGAATATTTCTCATCAGAAAAGCATCATCACCCTCTATTTTAGTTGCTTAGGAAGATTTGATTTTGTGATTAGCTCTTCTAAAATTGAGGGCAGGGACTTCCCTGATGGTCCAGTGGCTAAGACTCCACACTCCCAACGCAAGAAGTCCCCAAGTTTAGTCCTTAGTCAGAGAAATAGATCCCACATGCCTCAAAAAAAAAAAAATCCCATATGTGAAAACTAAGACCCTGCACAGCCAAAATAAATAAATGGGATTTTTAACTAAAAAAAAATAAAATAAAATTAGAGGCAAACTGCTATTATGTTCAATACTTGAGCCTCACTGCAGGGCTATTTGATATACTGAAATCATCCACATCAAAGAGCATCCCAAACAAAACTTGTTGTAGTTTTATACTGTTCCAAATTAGTCACACTGATGCATTTGCCAGTCAGTCTAATAAATAGTCCAAAGTTCAGGGTATACAATAATGGAGTAGAATTTGTCCCCTTGTTACACTTCTAGGGGAGAAAATTTACCATTGATCAAATCTTCCAAAAATATTTCAAATCTTGAATGGTAAATTGAATTTGAGGTGGCATGTATATACACAATTGGAAAAAAGATAAAGAACCACATAAAGAAAAGGCATCATTATTTAATGAGTAGTGTCGTGCCCAGAATGACAGAATGAATTCAACCCATATCTGTCTGACACCAGAGTCCTATTCTCCAGCTCCACTCAACACCACATGGATGGGATGTCTGGGAAAGCAAGGAAAATGAATCAGGCACACAATGGATCATGTAGTATTTCTCCAACAAACCTCAAGAGGTTTCTTGTGGCAGAGAAAGAAGGGCTGCCCCTTAAAACACCTTATCCTCCATCGCTAGCTTTCAGTTTATCTTTGGACAACACTCACATTTAACTCATATTATCAATGTCCAGGTCTAGGTTAAAGAGTCATACTAACCAATAACCTCAGATATGCAGATGATACCACCCTTATGGCAGGAAGTAAAGAGGAACTAAAAAAGCCTCTTGATGAAAGTGAAAGTGGAGAGTGAAAAAAGTTGGCTTAAAGCTCAACATTCAGAAAACTAAGATCATGGCATCTGGTGGCATCACTTCATGGGAAATAGATGGAGAAACACTGGAAACAGTGTCAGACCTTATTTTTGGGGGGCTCCAAAATCACTGCAGATGGTGATTGCAGCCATGAAATTAAAAGACACTTACTCCTTGGAAGGAAAGTTATGACCAACCTAGATAGCATATTCAAAAGCAGAGACATTACTTTGCCAACAAAGGTCCATCTAGTCAAGGCTATGGTTTTTCCTGTGGTCATGTATGGATGTGAGAGTTGGACTGTGAAGAAAGCTGAGTGCCGAAGAATTGATGCTTTTGAACTGTGGTGTTGGAGAAGACTCTTGAGAGTCCCTTGGACTGCAAGGAGATCCAACCAGTCCATTCTAAAGGAGATCAGTCCTGGGTGTTCATTGGAAGGAATGATGCTAAAGCTGAAACTCCAATACTTTGGCCACCTCATGAGAAGAGTTGACTCATTGGAAAAGACCCTGATGCTGGGAGAGATTGTGGGCAGGAGGAGAAGGGGACGACAGAGGATGAGATGGCTGGATGGCATCACCGACTCAATGGTCATGAGATTGAGTGAACTCCGGGAGTTGGTGATGGACAGGGAGATCTGCCAAGGTAATTATGTTTTTACCACAGCTGGAGACTGTTCCACTTGACTAGGTATTGTCCACTAAGACCCTGTCTGTTCCTGCTCCCAGCATTCAGGAATTTCTTCCACAGAGAAAAGTGAGAAGGGAACAAAGTCTTAATATTGTTGCTCCCTTTTAACTGATTTTCCTTTGGTTTCAACTATTGATTCATTTGGGCTTCCCAGGTTACGCTAGTGGTAAAGAACCCACTTGCAGGAGACATAAGAGACATAGTTAGATCCCTGAGTCAGGAAGGTCCTCTGGAGGAGGGCATGGCAACCCACTCCAGTATTCTTTCTTGAAGAGTCCCATGTATGAAGGATGGTCCATGGGGTTGCAAATAGTTGAATGCGATTGAAGCACCTTAGCACACACACACAATCGCTGATTCATTTACAGCATAAAAGAAATTATGTATGTTATGTCCACATATTGAAAGATGACAGACACTTCCCAAAATATTAAATAGAATAGTTTTTATAATTTCCATGTCCAATGAGAACCATAGTGCAAGTGATGACAATAATAGTTTGACCCATTTTTTTGAATGAATGGATATGACAAATTAAAGCATGTAAAAACACTGGAAAAGTCAAAGTAATCTGACATGACAAAGTCTCATCTGAATGTTATCATCTAGGGAACAGAAATGGGTTTATTTTAGCAAAGCTTTCAAAACCATATGTTTTGGATAATCTTTTTAGTCATAATTATTTGTATTTTGAGTTACTGAGTGATTCTCAAGGCCAGAAGAGATATTGTTTATAATAGAATGAGTGGATGTTATAGTACTTTGTATTCTGTGATATCATCCTGAAATCCCAAGAGTCCCCCACAGACACTGTCCCTGTGGTACTGGGAAGGTTGCAACAGTGTAGGATTAAAGAGCAGGCTCTTTGCCAGGGGTGTGTAACCATTGCTCTCAGAATCCCACAGGTTTTCCTTGTGACTTTGCACCCATGGGATCATTGTCTACATATCCTATCCAGCAGGGGTTATAAATGCTATAGGAGTTCAGAGATGACAGAAATCAAATAATATGGGATTTAACTAATCCCCTTTTTTCCTCCACTTCCATCTTCTCTGGAAACATTCAGGGATGCTGTCTGTGATTGATTAGATTGTGTGTGCGTGGCTGATTCATCTAGGTCAATGTCATGAGAAAAATACCCAAGAAGTGTGCAATTACAATCTAATCATTGCAGTCTTAATGTATTCAAACCATTATGATAATTTGACAACAGCCAAATGAAATTTGAACTGTGCAACTAATCTTCCTTCCAAGTCATTTTTATTACGCACCACCCCATTGACCATTTGGCAATGGATTTACTGGAATTGTTGAACATTCTTTGATAGTCTGTCCCGACACTACCAAGGGAATTTGACATAAAAGGAAATACAATGGTTCATTTGTGGACCAGCATTCATAGATACCCAAGACTTAAAAATTATTCTTCCAGTCAGCGCACATCCACTCAGCTGCTATGTTCCCCACATGGGACTATATATCAGACATCAAAAGGTGAATAAGCCTTAGTCCTTGAGAAACACATCACTGAACCAGAAGAAAGACAGTGACCTATAAAATAATGCTGGCTGTCCACTGTGGTAACCCTAACTGAATGTAGATATTATACAAATTCATGTTTGGGAATGCATGTACACCTGTGGTGGATTCATGTCAATCTATGCCAAAACCAATACAGAATTGTAAAGTAAAAATTAAAAATAAATAAATAAATAAATTTTAAAAAAGAAAAAGAAAAAAAATAAATAAATCTCAAACAGAAAACTAAAAAAAAATAAAATAAAATAAAGATGTGCTGAAAGCACATAGCACAAATCATATTTCAAAGAATTTTTGGTTATTATTGGTAATTTTTACATTGAAGTGATATTTCTGGATATATTGGATTAGGTAAAATATATTATTAAAATTAACTGAGTGTGCTTTATTTTTACTTTTTCAATGTGGCTACTGGAAATTATTAATTTGTATTTGGTTCATGTTATATATCTATTGGGCTGCAATGATAATAGTGTAGTAGTGTTAGTCATTCAGTCATGTCCGACTCTGCGACCCCACGGACCTCATGCTGGCCAGGGTCCTCTGTTCATGGAATTGTCCAGGCAAGAATACTGGAGTGGGTAGCCATTTCCTTCCCCAGGGACAATGATATAATGTATGTGTTGTATGTGTGGTATATGTATAGAAAGAAAGTTGTGCACAGAGGAAAAGTTAAAAGAGTCTGCTGGCAGAGATTTTGACCTTTAATATTGGTCTTTAAGAGATGTCTCTGGAGGAGATTTGAGGAAAACATCACAGTGGAAGAATCGTGAGCAAAGTCACAGAGGCCTTAAAGTATTTGGTGTGTTTGTGGAATGGCAAATAGTTTCGTGTGGAAAGAAGTGAGTAGCAGTAAACAGGCTGGGAAGGCATGCAGAGGCCCATGCAGGGAGTGTCTTGCTGGCTGTGATAAAGAGGTCAACTCCATCTTATACACTAAGGAGCATCCTCAAAGGTCTTTAAGCAGGTGATTGACATACATGGCCGGGTCTTTTGTGTTCTGGGAGCAGACAGAAAAGGATGAAGGGGAAGAAAACAGAGAAGAAAGACCATTAGGAAATTAGGTCAAGAGACTTCCCAGGTGGTCCAGTGGATAAGACACCACACTCCCAGTGAAGGGGGACCAGGTTGGATCCCTGGTTGGAGAACTGAGATCTCACAGACTGCAGCTAAACCCGCAAGCCACAACAAAGACCCAACACAGACAAACAGATAATAAATAATAAAAAATGAAAGAAAATGATACCAAGAATAATGAGAGCACAAATAAGATCCCATGATGGGATGAGTAGAGAGGAGTAAGACTCTATAGGTGATTCCGAAAGTACCCAAAGGAATGGCACTCACCTTGAAGTCAGAAGGCAGATTCTGTTCCCCAAGAGAATGTTCATTTTCTATCTGCTAAATGTACTTATTATCAACCAATGACAGAGAATAAAAGTGTTGAGAATCACATTCATTCTCAGATTCTTTTGAATTTGCACCATTTTTATGTTCTTTAGGGCTTTTTTCCCATTCATTCTGAGTCCACTGAGGACTGTAAGGGCATCTGCTTGCTCAGTGATCCCACATGGAGTACCTCCTCTTGGGACAGGCCCTCCTTTTTTCTCATGTCGTGCTAGCCTATCATTGAAAAAGGCTAACCCACGTGGCCAGGCCTGGACTTGAATTGCTCTTCTTGCTTCCGCTTTCCTTTTGCACAAAGGCCACTGAAATCTGTTCTGTTTACATAATAGCTACTTCTGTCTTCTGTCATGTTTTCATTTTCCCTTGGGGAGAAAAATGCTATTCTCCCCAGGATTCATGAGAAAAAATGAAGAGTATAGTTCAATTAGCAACTCATGGGAAGCAGACTTTGGAGTGTTCCAAGCCGGTAGCAAGAGATGAAGCTGACAGAGAAGTTAGTGGAGACTAAGAAAGAAAGACTTCCCAGGGGGTGTTAGTGGTAAAGAACCCGCCTGCCAATGCAGAAGACTTAAGAGATGCAAGTTTGATCCCTTGGTGGGGAGGATCCCCTGGAGGAGGGCATGGCAACCCACTCCAGTATTTTGGCCTGGAGAATCCATGGACAGAGGACCTTGGTGGGCTACAGTCCGTAGGGTGGCACAGAGTCAGACATAACTGAAGTGACTTAGCATGCATATAAAAAAGAAAGAAAGACCAAGGGCCACACCACAACAATAGTTTATCCCAATAAAAGATGCTGGGAAGAGAAAGAGAAACATTTACTTTCATTGCAAGAAAAACAGTAGATGAAGTAAGTGGAGAAAAAAAACACAAAACAGCCACAGGCTCAGTTCAGCTCAGTTCAGTCGCTCAGTCATGTCCAACTCTCTGCGACCCCATGAATCGCAGCACGCCAGGCCTCCCTGTCCATCACCAACTCCCGGAGTTCACTCAGACTCACGTCCATCAAGTCAGTGATGCCATCCAGCCACAGGTATAGCTATAACATTAAGCATCTTCCTTTGTTTAAATCTGACTGTGTCTTTGTTCTTAAGAGTCCACAGGATGATTATTACAGGTATTATCTTCAGATATTCACATCACCCTTCTGAGTGGAACCTCTTGGAATCCTGTGTAGCAAAACATGACCCTGAGTTATAAAGAAGAACATTCCGAGACATCTCAATCTATGACTCAAGGAGTGAGACCACATGATCTGCTGGTAAGGAAAGTGTAGGGGATTCCATTCTCTAAAGTAAACATTCAAAAGAATTCTAAAATCAGCTACTGACCACCAAGACATCTTTAAAAAAAAAAAAAAAACTGCTAGGGGCCGGGAAATCAACCCTGAATATTCACTAGAAGGACTGATCCTGAAGCTGAAACTCCAATACTTTGGCCACCTGATGTGAAGAGCCAACTCATTGGAAAAGACCCTGATGCTGGGAAAGATCAAGGGCATGAGGGGAAGGGGACAACAGAGGATGATGCGGTTGGATAGCATCACAGGCTCAAAGGGCATGAGTTTGAGAAAACTCTGGGAGATAGTGAAGGACAAGGAAGCCTGGCATACTGCAGTCCATGAGGTAGCAAAGAGTCAGGACTCGTCAACTGAACAACAAAGGGGCCGGGAAGCTGGAAAATGCCTAAATCCATCAGGGTGTGTTTGTTACAAGCAACAGAAACTGACTCCAGCTATATTAAGTTAAACAAACAAAGTTGAAAAACTATGGAATAACTCACAGAAATGAAGGAAAAGCACACTGGCCAAATTTTCAGAAAAGCCAGGAATCAGGAAAGCTCTGAAGAGCTAGATAGCAACAACCAAGGAACAGTCTGCTCAGGGCTCTGCCACTAGAGTTCATCAGTTTAATCAAATTCTCTGGATTACACTATGTGATATTCACACCTTAGGAAGAGAGCGTCTTACCAGCCTAGCTTGCATCAACCACCCACTTCTGTCCAGGCAAGACAGAATTCCTCGATTGGTAGTTGCTCCAAGTCTGAAAGCAACAGAGAAAATGTAGTTGAGTTCCCCAAAAGAAGAAGAAGGGGTGCTGTGCAGGCAAAAACAGGTGTCCCCTACAGGACCCATGTCCTTTCTTTGTTCATGTTCTCCACTATTCTAATTCTCTCATCTAAAACCTACCCACTTTCATGGTCTACCTTCAACTCACTTTCTCTAAGAAGTCTCCTCTGGATACTCCAACCCTTCTTGACCTCTTTCTCTTATGAACACATACAGGTAGTCATTCACATAATCATTCAACAACTATATTGAGCCTTCACAGTATGCCAGGTACTCTATTGCGTATACTTTCTGCATGTGATAGTCTTGCTTCTTCTTCCCATCATGTTCTAGATATAATCGTTCATATTTGGAAACTCAGTTAAGACTTAACAGCATTTATATGTTGCTCATCAGTCATTGCTAGCATGAGAGGGGTCAGCTTTGGGTCAAATGAGATAGCATAGCCCCAAGCTCTTAAATAGTCTTAATAACCTATATCACACAATTACTGCTAAAACCAGTTCTTAGAGATCCTTGCTGCTGCTGCTAAGTCACTTCAGTGGTGTCCGACTCTGTGCGACCCCATAGACGGCAGCCCACCAGGCTCCCCCGTCCTTGGGATTCTCTAGGCAAGAACACTGGAGTGGGTTGCCATTTCCTTCTCCAATGCATGAAAGTGAAAAGTGAAAGTGAAGTCGCTCAGTCATGTCCAACTCTTTGCAACCCCATGGACTGCAGCCTACCAGGCTCCTCCGGCCATGGGATTTTCCAGGCAAGAGTACTGGAGTGGGTTGCCATTGCCTTCTCCAGAGATCCTTGCAAGACAGGTCAATTCCAAGTGATAGAAGTACAGATACTCAATTTATACTTAATTTGTAGTTATTAACCCACTCAGTAAACAAATATTACTGAACGTCTTTTCTATATAGGACACTTTACTAGGTAGAGCTGATATTCAGCAGCACACACTGGTACACTTGTATCAGTTGTTAAAATTGTGAAAACTCCCATGCTGGCTGATAAATAACCAGTGTCCTGAGCCTCTAAGAGCTCCATCATCACTCCAGACATTTCCATTCCTACGCACCTCTCCAGGACTCCTACCTTCCCACAATCTGAAGACTAAGGGTTAACCTCTGACATATAACTCTGCTCCAGCCCTTGGGCCCATGTTTGTTCTCATAAGTATCCTGTCATCCTGTTGATAAATATTTTTAATATCACTTTGGTTCTAAGTACAGGAGTAGATACAAAATGGGCAGATCCTAAAGAGTTTAAGGATGGAGTACTGCCAAAAATAAAAAGGAATAAAGTGGATAAATCTCAAAAACATTGTACTAAGTGAAAGAAATCAAAAGAAGAGCAAAAAAAGAGCACAAACTATGCTTTCATTTATGTGAAGTTCTAGATCAGAAAAAAAAAAAAAAACTGTGATAATATAAATCAGCAGAGTAGTTCCCTGGGATGGGATGGAGAAGAGTTATTGATTGGAAAGGGAAATTGGCAGCAGTGATGGAAATGTTTTACAGCTTATGAGGGAGGGGTGCTTAAAGTCTGTTCACTTTGTTGTATGTAAATATACATTAAAAAGAACTTACAGTCCCATAAGGAAGATGACACCTCCAAAAATGAGTTTAACACTGATCAGGAAGCCTAAGTCCCACAAGAGAGACTATTAGAGCCTGCAGAGCCAAATGTTAAAATTACCTCTCTTGTGTTGCACAGCACGGTCTGGATCTAGATCTTCTTTCTGTGACTGCAAGCAAGTTATTTTAGCTACCTCAGTTTTCTCATCTGCAAAATAATGACAATAATAGTAGCTACCTAAGGAGTTGTTGCAAGAGTCAAATGAGATATACATTGAAAGCACTGAGAACACCCAGCACATAGTAGATACACAATTAACATTCACTTTTAAATTAGGCAATAACTAAACTCTGGAGAAGGCAATGGCACCCCACTCCAGTACTCTTGCCTGGAAAATCCCATGGATGGAGGAGCCTGGTAGGCTGCAGTCCATTGGGGTCACGAAGAGTCGGACACCACTGAGCGACTTCCCTTTCATTTTTCACTTTCATGCATTGGAGAAGGAAATGTCAACCCACTCCAGTGTTCTTGCCTGGAGAGTCCCAGTGACGGGGGAGCCTGGTGGGCTGCCGTCTATGGGGTCGCACAGAGTCAGACACGACTGAAGTGACTTAGCAGTAGCAGCAAACTCTGGAGAAGAGGTTGTTGTCAGTTAGGAGAGCGTTGCTGTTCAACTGCTCAGTCTGTCTGACTCTTTGCGACACCATGGACTGCAGCATGCCAGGCTTCCCTGTCCATCACCATCTCCCAGAGCTTGCTCAAACTCATGTCCGTTGAGTTGGTGATGTCATCTAACTATCTAATCATCTGCTGTCCCCTTCTCCTCCTGCCTTTAATCTTTTCCACCATCAGGATTTTTCCGAATGAGTCAACTTCATATCAGGTGGCCAAAGTATTGGAGCTTAAGCTTTAGCATCAGTCCTCCCAATGAATATTCAGGACTGATTTGCTTTAGGATTGAGTGGTTTGATCTCCTTACAGCCCAAGGGACTCTGAAGAATCTTTTCCATCACCACATTTTGAAGGCATGAATTCTTCAGCGCTGAGCCTTTTTTACTGCCCAACTCTCACAGGAGAGCTTTGAGGAAGCACCATTTGAGTTGAGTTTTGAAGAATTGTTTATAAGACTTGCACATAGGGAGATAGGAGGAAATTATATGTGTGTTACTCACCTAGGTACTCTATCCAAGAATTCTCTTCAGTGTCACTTCCTGATTATCCCTTTGGCTACACGACTGCCCTTTCTACCTGCTCTCCAAGCACCCAATACTCTCTTAAGCTGCACTTACTATACTTGCATGTAATCAATACATTCATTAATTAGCATTTAAATAATATTTATTTCATGTGTATCACTCTTCTCCAGTAGACTAGAAGCTACAAGTGGTCAAGGTGCTCACTTTTATATACCCAGGTCCTAGCAAAGAAACTGACAGAAATACTAGTAAATAAATAATAAATTCATGATTTATTTTCTATAAATCAAGTTATCATTTCACCCCATTCAACTCAATGTGGAGTACATTTACTCAGTGTATGGGCTGGGTCCCTCAGTGGGCTAACACACTAGTTCTATCACTTTCTCCAAGTGAATGTAGGGCAAGCTAGCTCTTTTTTTTTTTTTTTTCAAGCTAGCTCTTTATATTCCTGTACAGATCAGTGGATTGGAATTGGAGTTCATCTGCATAAATTTCTTGCTACCTATATCCACTATTGATACTATGCATAAAATGGATAACTAATGAGAACCTACTGTATAGCACAGGGAACTCTACTCAGTGCTCCGTGGTGATATAAATGGGAAGGGAAAAAAGAGGGGATATATGTATATGTACAGCAGATTCATTTTGCTGTACCGTAGAAACTAACACCATATTGTTAAGCAGCTATACTCCAATAAAAATTAATTTTAAAAAATTTTGTTACAAACAAGGGAATGTCTGTAAAGCATTTTTCACTGTGTCTATTCCCTGGTGGCTCAGCTGATAAAGAATCTGCCTGCAATGTGGGAGACCCGGGTTTGATCCCAGGGCCGGGAAGATCCCCTAAAGAAGGGAATGGCAACCCACTCCAGTATTCTTGCCTGGGAAATCCCAAGGACAGAGTAGCCCAGTGGGCTACAGTCCATGGGGTAGCAGAGTCAGACATGACTGAGCGATGTGAAAAATGCTCAAAAAATGGTTGCATCAATATGATTCCTTTCACTCAACTCACAGAGTAACATCACTCCATCCATGATGTTGTTATGCCAAAAACATATCAAAATGTATGTTCTGATATCAAAATGTATCAGAACACTCCTGACTATATAGACCCCTCTTCTCAAAGTCCTCCCCCAACTCCCAACTGGCAGACTGTGGAATAAGGCTCAGTATGCTTGGTCTCCATTGCGTGTATCTCACCCAAGAATGCACTGCAGAAAAAAAAATTCAATAGCAACTGTTTGGCTTCCCTTTCCTTCTACCTACCCAAGATTGTATTTTCTAATTTTGCCAATAATGAGTTTGTGAGTTCTGCAAAAACATTTTAGAATATACAAAAATCTCACACCTACCCTATCTCATTTTACATTTAGATTAACCTCATTATAACATTTTTCAATATGGGATTAGAAAATTAGAAACAGACAATATAATCTGTCCCAGGACACAAAAAGAGCAAGGGAAGGGCCAGGATTTCAATTCCAAGTCTTCCAGCTCTGAACCTTGCATTCTTCAGCTTCTGATCTAGAAGTAATTTTCTAGGAATTTCTACCATAGAAAAATGATATTTCTGAGTATCTTTCAGTCTGGGTATGATGAGGCCCAACATCTGATTTCTTTTGACCCCAGGTCTAAACTTCAGGGAAATTAGATTGCACTTGATAAGCACAGCCTGGGGCTTCAAGACTTTAATTAGTCACTGTCCTTGTATGAATTTTCTGGAGTAACAACTCAGCTGAGTCAAGTGCAATCTCCAGCAAGCAAACATCACTGGGAAAACTCCCACCCTGGAGAAGTGGTGAAATAGCCTGTCACACTAGTAGAGAAAAATAAAGTCCTAAATGTAACAGCCTCCAGAATTGACCAGATAGGATCATCCAAACATTTGCTGGACTCTGCTTCTATTTTTTTTTCTGCATCAAATTTATTCAAATCCAATGAGATGGAGTTATTTCCTTTTTACATACCTTGTAATTATCTCCTTGTGTGTGTGTGTGTACAGTTAAGGGTAATTGTAAGAGCTCTTTTTACCTTAATAAAGCTACCAAATTCTAATGAGATAAGTGTGAAAGTACCTAGGATTCTTCAAGGCATGTGTGGGTACTTCATAAATGCTTATTAACCTGGAATCTGCTGAAATTTCTTTCTGGGAGCCTTTTAGCTTTTCAAAGTGGACACCGAGGCCAGTTTTTATCCTAACCCTACCATGGAACTAAATATACCCAGAATACAGAGCTCTTTTGAAACCTTAGTTCCTTGCCTAAGGATTTCCAACCCATCAAAATACTACTAAGTAGAGTTTCAAAGTCAAAATGATCAGACTACTTTTCACCACAAACCCTAGAGAAATAAAACTGCTAGCAACTCGTTAGAAAGGCTAAGGAAAAGCTATCTTGTGGGCTGGCCAAAATAGTCTATCACTGTTCAGAATTTTCTCTGGGATAGTTCCTCTCTAAATATTGCAAGGAAAAAAAATTAGCTGTTTCACACATGCATATGTCTAAAACCATTGGCTCAAATTTCACACACAGAGACACTGACAAGCTCCTTCTCTCTGAAAGGAGAAATGCAAACCAGACGGATGCTCCCTCATTTGCACTTCCCCCTCTCTGAGCTGCTTTCTCAGTAAATGCCATGATTTTAAAATGAAATCTGGTTTGTTTCCAACATCCAAAATGTCTTTATTTGCACCCTGAAAATGCTGACGTCAATTGCCTTACAAATCCAAGGAGGAAAAAATACCAATTAATTGTAGTCAAGAAGACTGTTGAATCTCTAATAATGTTAGGCCCAGAGCTTGTCAGCACTGTATCTGTTGCCATAGTTACCTATGAGGGGTGAGAACAACTGCATATCACTTAGCTAAATGATCCCACATGGCACCTCAGTGATTATTAGAAGGAGATCTGATATTCCTCCAGTGAAGCTAGCAACCAAGTGAAATGGTCCCTATAAGCAGGGTTTTCTCAAGGTTTTTTTTTTTCCCCTTCCAGATCCCAACAGAATGATCCCTTGAAAACTCTTAAAAGCAATTCTTCAACCTTTGCTTTCAGAACAATTTAGAAATGCAATGTGACAAAAACTAACTTGCTGAATCACTCTGGACTATATAATAATACCAGCTTTTCCCACTACCAAAGAGTGAAAAATATGTTAACATGCATTTTCCTAGCTTACAGGATAGCAACCAAACTGATCTTTTCTCTTAAATGGCTGGTTTCATTCCAAAGTAGTGTGGAGGGAATCAGTCCAAGGGTGTACTTTAGTAGGTGTATATTTTACTAACTTAAACGAATGAAGCACATTGTCGCATTTATTTAAACTGTTTATACATGTAGATGTGTCCACAATTTAAATAGATTCTTGGCAGCATTTACTGAGCCCCATTCCCCTTCCATCGAAGGAAAGGGTTGAGAATCAGAAACAATCTGTTTAAGGTTAGCCCCGCTTGTTCTAAAAAGCTCACACAGAGCCACTCTTAGCTCCTTAGAGGCTCTTACAAGAAAAACAGACACAAGAGTCAAATCCCTTTAGAGAAATAGTGTTAAATTTAATATTTAGCATGGAGAGGATTTAAAGTCTTGATGATAAGAGAAATAATGCACTTGGCATATGACTAGATTGTGTTGTTAAATGAAATACACACACACACTTTCTGTGGTGAAATATACTAGAAGGCAGTGAAATACACTAGAAGGCTGAGGTCCAGCGCCTCAGTCAACATGTGCAGTACTGGTCACTCTATATTTTCCAAGATGAAGGGACTTCACAACTAACTGCTCCACAAATGTACAGGAAAGAAGCCTTTTTTGGCCAAGAATTGAATAGTGTTCTTTGCTTTTCAACAAGGAAAGTAAAGATAATGCAAACGGGGTATTAATCTTTCCCATCTGATACAAACTTTGCAAGAGAAACAGGCACACACCCAAGCATACCTGCGCATCTACATAGGCATAATATATTCATAAACATGAGGATACCACCGGGATTTCAAAGTCCTAGGATTTAATGAGTAACATTTTGTTCCTATGGTTGTTTCTCAGCTGCCTGGGATAACCTGAAAGTTTCTAGCCTCATTTCCCTAGTGGTTCTGTGTCAGAGAAAAGAGCAGAAAATGAAATCAAAGGCCCTTATTTCATCAGCTGACACAGGAGGGGACAGCAGAGGGAATTGCAGGCTCAGGCTGGCAGCCTGCCCTTTTACTCACAGAGGAAAATTACCAGAACTCTCTGCAGAGCAGACTCAGAGCAGCTAGCAGCACTGCCTGGTGCTCTCCTCTCCTCTGAGACTGAGCAGACACGGCTTTATAAACACAGCGGCAGAGAGAAACCAGGATTCCACGGCGAGGCAGAGCAGGCCGCCTCCAGCCAGGTGGTCCTCCTACCCTGTCTGTAGACGTTGAACAGACGGCATGAAGCACTCATGGCAAAAGTACCGTCTAGAACAGCCAGCTGTTTCTAGAATAGCTGCAACACTAGAAGCCGGCAGAATGGCCCTTGTGGCGAGGGTGGGTGCTCTGGCTTTTTCATCATACATTGTGGAAATGGATGCTCCCCAGAAACCCACTGGCTTATCCAGTCGCCTGGCAGATATGAGTGCACTTCTGTGGACTCTGTCCTCCATGCCTCTGCTCTCGGATTGCAGAGTTGCCAGGGCCCACGGGACTCCCAGCACAGAGAACAGAGAAGGGAAAAGTCAACTGAATACTGTATTGTAGAGATAGTAGAGATGTCAGTTTCTTGCCTTAGCTTATATGAGTTTTGGGTCTTATAAAGATAAAGACCTCTGACTATACCCCGCTATATTCCAGCTCCTAGGAGGAAAACCGGTTCAAAATGGGGCTCAGAATATATGACATGAATGAAGGAATGAACAAATGAATGAATGAAACATTACCTACTTTTCCTCCATAACCAGTCCTAATCATCGAAAAAGCTATGTGCATGTGTGAGGTGTAGTGTGTGTTTCCATTGAAATCCAACTTCTGAAGTATAATTGGCCTTCTCTATCCACAGTTCTGTATTTGCAGATTCAACCAACTGGAGGTCAAAAATATTCAGGGAAAAAAAAATGCCAGAAAGCTCCAAAAAGTGACACTTGAATTTGCTGTATGGCTGGCAACTATCTATGTAGCACTTACTTTTTAAAAGCTTTTTATTTTGTATTGGGGTATAGCTGGTTAATGAACAATGTTGTAACTGTTTCAGGTGCACAGCAAAGGGACTCAGCCATACATATGCATTCTCCCCAAAACTCCCTTCTCATCCAGGTTGCCACATACATTGAACAGAGTTCCATGTGTACATAGCACTTACATTTTATAGTCACAACTATTTATATAGCAGAGCATCATATTAAGTATTATATGTAACCTAGAGATGATTTAAAGCATACAGGAAGATGAGCACAGGTTATATGCAAATACCATGACATTTTGTACAAAGGATTTGAGCATCCTCGAAATATGGTACTCACAGAAATCCTGGAATCAATCCCCAGTGGCTACCAAAGGATGACTGTACTAAAGCCCAGAGGAAAATAAGATCTTTCTCTATGTATATAGTTAGACAATGAAAATAAAATAAGGTCTGGCCAAAGCATCTTACTAATTGGAGATTTTTGAGTCTAGCAATCCCATGGATAATCCATACATTTGAATATTTTAATAATTAATTCTTACCTTCCCTTTGTGGGTAGGAACCTGAGCCATGCCTAACAAAGGGAACGTGGGGAAAACTAAACCAAGATCAACACTCTAAGGAAGGACTCTTAAGACACCACTTGAAGGAGAAAGGGGCTTCCCAGATGGCTCAGAGGTGAAGAACCACCTGTCAATGCAGGCGATGCAAGAGACATAGGTTCAATCCCTGGGCCCTGGAGGAAGAAATGGCAACCCACTCCAGTATTCTTGCCTAGAGAATCCCACGGACAGAGGAGCCTGGCAGGCTACAGTCCATAGGGTCGGACAGAGTCAGACACAACTGAAGTGACTTAGCACACACACACGGAAGGTGGAAAGCAGGCAGCTATCAGCTGACAGTGGAAATAGAACTGCTAAAGTGCAACCACAGGTATCCTACCACCATCATCATCCACCGTCTCCTGGTTGACCCTCAGGTTACTTGTCGTCCCTCCCTGGTATCTCCCAGCTAGGCTTCCTGATGTGGATGCTCTCATTCCAAGGATCACATCTACTCTGGACATTCTCTTTGACTAGATTTTTCCTGTATTCCAATTTCAGGTGAAGGGTATGCCCCTTCCCTCATCTCTGGTGCTTTAGAGCTACTGCCGCCAAGGGAGGCTAATTGGTCTGGATACTCCAGAACAAGGAATAAGGACCACTGTGAGCCATTAGCCCTTTTCCAAGCAGATTCTACTGAGTGAGGGAGCTTTCAGAACTTCTAGAGTAGCACAATCTCCTGGGAAGCTCATTGTCAGTGATACTGGCAGCTAGGTTCTAAGTGCTCTTGCCTCCAGCATGACTGTCTCTTCTTTAGGCCAGAGCATCTTGCAAAAGTACTTTTTCCAAGCTGTATTCACATAAAGGGTAAAAAGATACAGCACTAAAGATTCTTCACCTAAACCTGCTTCCCCAATTTAGACAGGCCAACAGTGCTGCTGCCCATTCACCCACATGGAAAAGGCAGCATGTTTCCATATTCCTACTGAACACAGCCAAGGCATTACATGCTTAGTTCTCAGGAAAAAATGAGTTGTCAGTGGAAGACCATTAAAATCTAGCTTTTAGATTTTAATAATGGATGGCTAAATGGGTCCCAAAGGCCCTGTGGGGTTGCCAAGGTCATGTTTTCTTGTGATCTTCAGCTGAACATGCTGGAAGGGAAGATTCTGAAGAGCTGGGAGTGAGTATGAAAAGGAAAATAAACAGAATGGAGAGACAGCTGGAGTGTGGATGCCCGAGTTCCTTCTGAAC
Organism: Oryx dammah; assembly: GCF_014754425.2. Taxonomy (NCBI): domain Eukaryota; kingdom Metazoa; phylum Chordata; class Mammalia; order Artiodactyla; family Bovidae; genus Oryx; species Oryx dammah. The sequence continues at coordinate 24,568,706 of NW_024070211.1, forward strand.
TCTGTACAGGGAGACCTCACGTGGTCTCCTCTCTTCCCTTGGAAGCAGGGACAAAAGGACAGGGCCCTGCCTCAGAGCCAGACTGGGAACCCCAGCTCACTTTTCGAAAGTCCGTGGGGATTTTTCTCTCTGGTCTTGAACTTGATACTCTAATATCTAATATCAAGAAGGGCCTCGATACTATTTACAAAGAAGAAATAAAGACACAGATGTAGAGAACAAATGTGTGGATGCTAAAGGGTAAGGGGGTGGGAAGAATTGGAAGATTGGGATAAACATATACATACCATTGATATGCATAAAATAGAGAACTAATGAAAACCTACTTATAGCAGAGGGAACTCTACTCAATACTCTGGGGTGACTTGAATGAGAAGTCCAAAAGGGAGGGGATGTATGTACGTGTATGAGTGATTTACTTCGCTGCACAGCAGAAGCTAACACAACATTGTAAAGCAACTATACTTCAATAAAAATTAATTTAAAAAAAAAGGATAGCTTTGTTTTCACTTCTTTTCTCTCTCAAGTATTATTCTCTATGCTTTGCTATTGTTGTGTAGTCGCTAAATTGTAAATCCTATTCTTTGCAGCCTCATGGACTGTAGTCTGCCAGACTCCTCAGTCCATGAGATTTCCCAGGCAAGAATACTGGATCGGGTTGCCATTTCCTTCTCCAGGGGTTCTCAACGCTTTAATCTCTTCTAATTTCCTTCCTTTCTCTGTTTTCCATAGCTCTGTTCTTAGCCCTCCATCCCATTCTCACCAAAATAAACGGGAAAAGAATTCTCAGGAGGGGAAAATATAACTTTCTCATTACAAAAATAAACTTTTGGTGTTTGTCCTTAGAGATTATTCTAAATAACATATAGGTTTCCACTCATTCAATAACTATCAAACTCTCTACCGAGCCCTGTGCAGAAGACACCAAGGAGAACAGAATAAAAACCCTGCTATCCTAGGAGTCCTGTTGTTAGAATAATCTTTTTGTGTGTGCCTTAAGGTTTTCATACAGATAGAAGCCAGGCATTGTGGAAATATAGTGGAATAAACTCTTAATTGTCCCCAGATATACAGAAGAAATCTTCTTAGGAGGGGTGACATTTGAGCTTAAAGGATGAATAGTAAATCTCTGTGCAGTCAAAAAATGGAAAGAGCTTATGAGACTGAAGGAAAATCACCTTAAAACGTGAGAAGATGAAAAATGACTTGTATATTAAGGAGACTGCATCCAACAGCAGTATTTAGAGATGAGACTACACAAGTAGGTGGCAGCTGGGGGAAAGGGTCTTACTCTCTGCATTTAAACGTTGAGACATTGTCTCATTTAGACAGGGGAAATTGAAGTGTTTAAGTCAAAGAGCATCATGATCAAGTTTGCATATTACAAAAATTCCTCAGGGGACTTCCCTGGTGGCCCCACTCTGCACTCCCAAAGTAGGAGGCCCAGGTTTGATCCCTTGTCAGGGAACTAGACCCCAGATGCTGCAATTAAGACCCAGCACAACCAAATAAATAAATTATTTTGTTTTAATTCTTCCAGCTATGGTGCTGGAGATCATAAAGCCAGGACAAGACCAAAGGCAGGGAAACTAGTGAAGAGGTACTGACAAGTCCAAGCCAGAGGCGGATAGGATCTGAACTAGAGCAGTGGCATGGATTAGCAGAAGGGGCTGCACATTTTTTGGCATTCAGTTCCCAAGGTAACATTTTTTTTTCTGCCTCACACTGTGATGTAGAATCAGACAAGATATTTGCGTTCTAAGGCAAGGATTGTGCATTTTCTTTGCTTATATTTGTTAAAAATTATCTTTCCCTGAATTCAAGTGACTAGCTCAGTTAAGTGACGGTGGGGGCGGGTTGTCATTTTTGATGATGATGATGATGGATTTTGATGATGATCATGACAATCCTCATAGAATGTGAGAACAAGCTTCATAGTCCTTTCAATTAAGATTGAACGCCAGTTATTCCTTCAAAAGGTTTGAGGTTAGGGTGGGAATACCATCATTGGAGGCCATTCTTGTCTTCAACTAGGACACCCCCAGACTCTACTAAACCTCCAAACCATAGAACAGAAAGGGTCTACTGAGTTTATGATGCTGAAACTTAAATATAGAGCTAGAGGCTTCCTCGGGTGCATTCTTTAAAAAAAAAAAAACTTTTTATTTTATATTGGAGTACAATTAACAATGATGTGATAGTTTCAGGTGGATCAAAGGGACTCAGCCATACATATACATATACCCATTTTTCCCCAAACTCCCCTCCCATCCAGGCTGCCAGATAACATTGAGTAGAGTTCCCTGTGCTATACAGCAGGTCTTTATTGGTTATCTATTTTAAATACAGCAGTCTGTACATGTCCATCCTAAACTCCCTAACTACCCCTTCCCAACATCCTCCCCCTACTTGCCTGCAATCTTGCTGATGTTTACTCTGCTCTTTACTGCTCCACCAATACCTCCAGGCTCATCTACTATCTTGCCCCTTCTTGTCAAACTTTCACCAGATTTTTCATGCCTCTCACCTGTGAATACGTTGTTCCATCTGACTAGGCATCCTTCTCTCTGTCCACTCTGGCTGGGAGACTTCAGCTCACCTCTCAGTTTTTAGGTCCAAGGACATCACTGCATCTGCAACCATCTCTGATTCCAGAACGGAGTTGGTTGTTCAATACATTGTCCATAGTACTGTGCTCAACACTGTGTTACAGTACCTACATACTACATTGAAAGAAAGAAAACTTGATATGAACAAATTAGTGAAGAACTTAATAAATGGCAACCCACTCCAGTATTCATGCCTGGGAAATCCCATGGACAGAGGAGCCTGCTGGGTTACAGCCCATGAGGTTGCAAAGAGCGGCACATGACTGAGAGACTAACCAACAATCAACATAATCATAGGAAAAGACAAACACAACAGTGAAGTATAGACTAAGTTAAGTTAAGGTTAAGGGGCTTCCCTGGTGGCTCAGAGGTTAAAGCGTCTGCCTCTAATACAGGAGACCTGGGTTCCATCCCTGGGTTGGGAAGATCCCCTGGAGATGGAAATGGCAACCCACTCCAGTATTCTTGCCTGGAGAATCCCATGGACGGAGGAGCCTGGTGGGCTACAGTCCATGGGGTCGCAAAGAGTCGGACATGACTGAGTATAGATTAGAAAGCTAATATAATCCAGTAATGACCAGTGATTAAGAACTGGGACAAAGTAGCACCAATATGTGTATTTTTCTGGAGAGAGAGACAATAGCTTATGCGACTCTCAAGGGGGTCTACAAAACAAATATTTAGAAACATATTTGTTCTAAAAAAGTGAGAAAAAGTTGACAAAATATTCTAAAGAAAATGAAATGCTCTAATATATTTCTGTTGAGGCTTGTTATACAATTATTTTCTGGAACTGATTCATTAAATGCATCAATAAGGAACAGAAATAGTAAATATAAATACATCAATTAAAAAGCAAATTTTAGCTCAAGCAGGAAAAATAATGGAAATGATCCAATGTGCTTGGCTCTCAAGTCAGACAAAGCCATATAAGCTATCTAAAATCCCACAGCACACAATTTTAGAATCTTTAGGTGTTAAAAGTCCCTAAGAGTATAAAGATTATAAAAATGTATAAACTTACATTTCTTGAAATTCCATCAAAGATTTGGACAAAGAAAGGACAGACATATACATACTATGAGATTATCGACTTAGTGGAAGCCATGAAGTTCTCCCATGAGACAGAGAAGTTAAAGTAAAATCAATCAAAGTGCATAACTTGCATTCATGAAAATGGAATAAGTGATCATTCCCGTCATAAAGTTAAAGAATCTTTGACATTACAACACAAATACAGTTAGCACATATCCTTAAGATTACAAACAAGAATCTGGATATATTCCAGGCCTAAATCTTGCTGATAATACTATCAGTAGCAACAGAACAAGCTTCAAGGGCCCAAGGTCCTTTCATCTGTCCTCACATGGTCTACAGGAACACGGCCTGTGGAGCCCTCCTAAAGGAGTCAATTATTTTCCAGTTATTTCTTCCAACACCCAGAAGACATGTTGCTGCCATTGCCCTTTGACAGCATAAGAACCAGCTAACAAGCCAACAGCAAGCTTCATATCAGCACATTCTGTCCATCAAGAGAATGGGTCCACACAGAGAAAGCCTGAAGAGCTGTCTTGCCACCAGAGGGACTGGGCCCTATGAAATTCTCCTGACCACCTTCACAGATAGAGCCTCCCTTCTAAGTCAATCAAGCACCAGAGACCCAGAGACCCAGAGACCACAAAACTTACCCTCTTATAAAGTGCCATCAAACAATGATGAGCTTGACTCTTCTGCAAATCACAGATACCTTGACAATCTAGGAAAGAATGCTCATTGTCTTTGCCCTGTGGCAGCTTTAACCTAGAATACAAAGGTGATTTTCTGAGGCACCCTGACTGATCAACATAAAACCACAAAGAGCTATGAGAAGACACAGGACAAGAAACATCAGAACTGCTAGTATGTTCTGGAAAACCCCTAAGCTGATGATACTCACTGTGGAATAAGAAAGTCTTGACCTTTTCTCTAGTTGCGGTTTGCTTCTGCCCACTAGGAAGGGCCTCTTTCCCTTCCTCATCTTGTCCACTTCCTTCAAATCTCTCTTACAGTAACAGCGAAGAATGATAATCCCTAGAAAGTCATAATATCAGCTTGGGACTTTCCCGATGGTCTAGTGGCTAAGACTCCACCTTCCAGTGCTAGGAGTGAGAGTTCGATCCCTGGCTGGGAACTAAGAACCAACATGCAGTAGGATATAGCCAAAGAGTAAACTAAAAAAAAAAACTTATAATATCAGCTAAATTAGAATATAGGTATAATAGAGAGGCCTGGTGTGCTGCAGCTGATGGCCTGGCATTTTTCCACCCAATATTCATCCAGAATAAGTTCCTTACTGCCAATTGGATTATCATATAGGTACTTACTACTGAAAATGTGGTCCCCAGACCAGAAGCAATAGCACTTGGAAACTTATGAGAGAAATTCAGAATCTCAGAGCCCCTGCCCAGAGCTACCTGATCACAATCTGAATTTTTCTAAGATTCTCAGGTGTATTCTTGTGCGTGTATTAATGTTTGAGAAGTCCTGATGCAGAAAATGGGCCTCCCAGCCAGGCTGTGCTAGTAGTAAAGAACCCGCTTGCAATGCAGGAAATCCAGGAGACATGAGTTCGATCCCTGAGTCAGGAAGATCCCTGGAGGAGGGCATGGTGACCCACTCCAGTATTCTCACCTGGAGGATTCCCACGGACAGAGGAGGCTGATAGACTACAGTCCATGAGGTCGAAAAGAATCCGACATGACTGAAGTAACTTAGAATGCACGCATGCATGCACGAACGGTGCAGAATATACTATCTATCCTATCACTGGCACCTGGAGGACAAGAAAGGGCAATGGCAGTCACATTTCTACTTCAACTATTGGAGGAAGGAAGGAGCAAGCTGTGGACCCCAACATGTTCTTAGTACAGGAAGAGGAGATTTGGATGGTGATGATGGTATGCCACTCTCAGATAGACTGGGGCCTTGCAGACTTGAATGATTTTTGTAAATGCAATTCAACCTCACTCTATTGTAACTAGCTAACTTTTTTTTTTTTTACTATTTACTGTATGCACAATTTCATATTATCCTTCTAATGATCTATCAGTAGGTTCTGTTACTTACCACCGTTTGCAGAGATGGAAGCCGAGGCTCAGAGTCATTAGTTAACTGGCTCAAGGTCACACAGCTAGGACTCTGTGTTTCCCTCCAGGCATGTCAACCGCAGTATCTATGCTCTTATCCTCAACACCAGTGTCACTGCTCCTGTGTGGGACAGAGGTTCACAGCATGGCAATGAGCAAAACCTTTATGCACATCCACATTCACATGACTGAGCTGCAGATGGTCGGCCAAAGAGGATAACGATGAAAGTTCAAGGTTGCAGAGAGTCAGAGGCATATATTAGCTTTAAAGAGAAGGTCAGTACTTTGTAAGGAGGGGTCTTCCTCTGGTCCCAGGGAAATGGCTCCCAGGCTGTGATGCAGGATAGCCAGGGCTCTGTGAAAAGGCTGCTTTTTGAAGCATTTTGCTGAAAGAGGGATGATAAAAGCTGATATCCTCCACAGGGCTTTCCTGGCAGTCCAGAGGTTGGGAATTAGCCTTCCAATGCAGAGCATGGCAGCTCTCTCCCTGGTTGGGGAACTAAGATCCCACATGCCTTGGGGCCAAAAAATCAAAACATAAAAACAAAAGCAATATTGTAACAAATTCAATAAAGATTCTTAAAATGATCCACATCAAAAAAATATTTTAAAACAAAAGTTGATGTCTTCCTTGAATGAAGCACTCAGAGCCACTGAGAGTCCCACAATAGCATCCCTGAGATGAGTGCTTGTCCACTTCTGTGCTCCCTCTTTAAGAGGAAAGTGGGCAAGGTCAGGTTACTAAGGGTGCAGGTAGAGGGAGGGGCAAGGGGTGGGGACAATGACTAATAGTGAGAGCCCCGTAAAAGGGCATCTGGGAAGATTGTCACAAGCACAAGCGGGAGACAGGGGGCAGACACCCAGAGGAAGTGGTTTTCCTGAAGGCTTGCTAAGAGCACCAGAGGTTCTGGGAACACTGAGGACGCCGTGGGAAGGTGAGTGACCCAGAGCTTATAATATGTGTGTGCTTCTTGAGATCAGAAGATGTCTACTGACTGGCCCATTTTTTTAATTGGAGCCCTCGTGGATAAACAAGGCTTCCAAATCTGAAAATCTTCATTTTAGTCAAATTCAGCCTGATTTCCATTGAAGGCTATCTTGTCGTGGCTTCAAGACAAGCCTTCCATTGAAGGCTATCTTGTCGTGGCTCTCCTGAACTTTGGAGCACAGGTGCCAGGCTCCTAAACAATTGAGTCTTCCTTCAAGGATCAGAAGAGAAAGCAAGAGCAGAAGCACTTGGTCCGTTGCGAAAGTGAGTTGTTTGTGTGAGATACAGGCTGGCCTCAGGTCTCCCAGCCGTCAAAATCAATATCCAGTGCAAGTGACTGTATCCAGGTGGCACAGCACTAAAGAATTCAAATGCAATGCACGAGAAGCAGGAGACATGGGTTCGATCCCTGGGTCGGGAAGACCCCCTGGAGAAGGAAATGGCAACCCACTCCAGCATTCTTGCCTGGGAAATCTCATGGACAGAGGAGCCTGGTGGGCTACGGTCCATATAGTCACAAAGAGTTGGACACGACTTGGCGAGTGAGCAGACACATACCCAGTTCAAGAAGCCAAAGTGCCCCCCCACCAGCCAGACAGGTGCCCTCTGGATTCCCCAAGGCCCTCAGCCTCCCTGCAGAAATAGGGCTTGAAAAGATGAGAGTTTTCTGAAGCTGTTCCATCTGAGATCCTGGGGTTCAAAGATGTCGATAGCATAGCTCATGAGGGAAGCTGGCCAGCAATATTGCTTTCTTTAATCTGAGCGTTTAATTTTATTTTATATGGGAAATTCTCTTTAATCTTACAACAAAGAGGTTTATTTTAAGTCTTTCAAAAATCCCTTAAATTAAGGTTTGAGCCATAGGGCCAGAAATAGAGACACGCTACATCAAGAAAAGATCGTTGATTTGTCTTGTGTTGTCTTGTTTTCTTTGGTTTGTTTTGTTTTCTCATGCCCCCTTCTGGATCTTTTTCCTTTTATTTGTAATTTATTTAATAAAAAATGAAAGTGGACTAGTTCCGAAGACAAAGCTGAAAGAAGGTTATTTTCCTCCAGTGAGAGTGTCCTCATTCAGTGAACACCGGCTGGGCAGATCTGAATAACAAAGGGAGAGGGAGATTGATGTCTTACTCTACGTCTTGTTGTACTGCTTATCCATTAACTAATTTGTGAAGTTATGTGCTTTGCCGTGCTGTGCTTAGTCACTCAGTCGTATCTGAATCTTTGTGACTCCATGGACTGTAGCCTGCCAGGCTCCTCTGTCCATGGGGATTCTCCAGGCAAGAATACTGGAATAGGTTGCCATGCCCTCTTCCAGGGGATCTTCCCACCCCAGGGATCAAACAGGGGTCTCCCACATTGCAGGAGGATTTTTTACCATCTGAGCCACCAGGGAAGCACTTGCGAAGTTAGAGACATCCTTAATTCTTTTTTTAACTTTTACACTAAAATTAAGAGCAATTAACATACGACTATTATACTAGTGGGCTTCCCTGGTGACTCAGTGATAAAGAACCTGCCTGCTAATGCAAGAGACTAGGGTTCGATCCCCTAGAGAAGGAAACAGCAGTCCTCTCCAGTATTCTTGCCTGGGGAATACCATGGACAGGGGAGCCTGGTGGGCTACAGTCCATAGCGTCACAAAAGAGTTGGACACATTTTGGGCAACTAAACAGCAGCAACATTCTACTAGTACCGTATTCCATACCTGTCTTTATATTTACCTACATAAAGTGAGTTTTATACTCACTAAATTGCACACATTTAATCTGTGCAATTTTTTGTGTACCAATAAAGCAGTTTAAAAAAATCTTAAAAAAAAAAAAGAAGGGGAAGAGGAATGTCAGGCCACTTTGTCATACCCTTAGGCACGAGGGAGGAAAGTGTCAAGAGAAACTTTTAAAGAACCATGGACTCAAAGGGACTTCTGGGTTGAAACAGCCTTGGACTATATTTTAACCCCCAAAATACTCATTGTCACCAAAGGCAGGGGGTCTGGTTGCTCCCTGCTCAAATACCCTTAAAGAGTCAAAGTTGGTGGAAAGGGAAGTTTGTTTTATTTTGGATGCCAGCAACCCTGGGAGTGGTGGGGGACTCCAGTCCAAAGACTCCCCTCAGTAACAACCAATGGGCAAGAGCTTTTATAGGCTGAGGGAGGGGGCTCCATGCAGAACAGCACAGTCAGCTCTTACAGTCATCTTCAAATTGCTCATCGGTGATCTGACCAGCATCATCTTGATTGTTTTAAGTACAATTAACCTTCACTTCCAGGGTCAACTTGTTCCCATTTCCTTGAGGGCAGTTCTTGGAATTGTGGCAGCTTATGTCATGGCCACGGTCCGGTCATCATGTAGTTAACTTCTTCCACCTGCTGGGGGTTGCAGTGTGTACAAGACAGCTCACAGGATATGGCTCAGAATATTATCTATAGTCCTTGAGAAGAAATTAAGGTCCTTGACTATGCTTAATGACTAAATTATTATCCGGTCTCCTTTGACTGTTTTCCTTTGTTTCTGCATTTTCTCACTTCTCTGAATTAAACTTGGCGGTGGTGGTTTAGTCGCTAAGTCATGTCCAACTCTTGCAATCCCATGGACTGTAGCCTGCCAGGCTCCTCCATCCAGGAGATTCTCCAAGCAAGAATACTGAGTGGGTTTCCATTTCCTTCTCCAGAGGATCTTCCCAACCCAGGAACTGAACCCAGGTCTCTTCATTGCAGGCAGATGATTTACCACCTGAGCTATGAGGGAAGCCCTCATAACTTAGTCTTTGGCAAAACTTAGTTTTTGGCTAAAGGTTTTCCAGAGACAAAAGCAGGTGGAGGGCCTGGCCAGAGAGGCGGGGAAGCAGGGGGAAGGACCACTGGGTCCCGCTCCATTTCATTACCACTACCGCAGATAGTCTTGAAAGTGAAACTGTTAGCCACTCGATCAAGTCCGACTCTTTTTGACCCATGGACTAGCCCACCAGGCTCCTCTGTCCATGGGATCTCAAGGGAAGAATGCTGAAGTGGGTTGCCATTCCCTTCTCCAGGGGATTTTCCCCATCCAGGGACTGAACCCAGGTCTCCTGCATTAACTGCAGATTCTTTACCATCTGAGCCATTCACTTCAGTTCAGTTTAGTTCAGTCACTCAGCCGTGTCTGACTCTTTGCAACCCCATGAATCACAACATGCCAGGCCACCCTGTCCATCACCAGCTCCTGGAGTTCACCCAAAATTATGAGTGAGTCATCGAGTCAGTGATGCCATCCAGCCATCTCATCCTCTGTTGTCCCCATCTCCTCCTGCCCCCAATCTCTCCCAGCATCATAGTCTTTTCCAATGAGTCAACTCTTTGCATGAGGTGGCCAAAGTATTGGAGATTCAGCTTCAGCATCAGTCCTTCCAAAGAACACCCGGGACTGATCTCCTTCAGAATGGACTGGTTGGATCTCCTTGCAGTCCAAGGGACTCTCAAGAGTCTTCTCCAACACCACAGTTCAAAAGCATCAATTCTTCGGCACTCAGCTTTCTTCACAGTCCAACTTTCACATCTATATATGACCACTGGAAAAACCATAGCCTCGACTAGACGGACCTTTAGCAAAATAATGTCTCTGCTTTTGCATATGCTATCTAGGTTGGTCATAACTTTCCTTCCAAGGAGTGTCTTTTAATTTCATGGCTGCAGTCACCATCTACAGTGATTTTGGAGCCCCCAAAAATAAAGTCTGACACTGTTTCCACTGTTTCCCCATCTATTTCCTATGAAGTGATGGAACCAGATGCCATGATCTTCGTTTTCTGAATGTTGAGCTTTAAGCCAACTTTTTTACTCTCCTCTTTCACTTTCATCAAGAGGCTCTTTAGTTCCTCTTCACTTTCTGCCAAGGGTGGTGTCATCTGCATATCTGAGGTGATTGATATTTCTCCCGGCAATCTTGATTCCAGCTTGTGCTTCTTCCAGCCCAGCGTTTCTCATGATGTACTCTACATATAAGTTAAATAAGCAGAGTGACAATATACAGCCTTGACGTACTCCTTTTCCCATTTGGAACCAGTCTGTTGTTCCATGTCCAGTTCTAACTGTTGCTTCCTGACCTGCATATAGGTTTCTCAAGAGGCAAGTCAGGTGGTCTGGTATTCCCATCTCTTTCAGAATTTTCCAGTTTATTGTGATCCACACAGCAAATACTGAAATCCCCAAGAATGCAGAGAAGGGGGAGGACAACAGTGCAGAAGGGGACATGGAAGCCAATTGAGAGTGGTTCTTAATGAAGGATGGAGACAGGGTGATGGGGGGGAAAGAACCTCCAGCCTCACCACAGGACATAACCTACACAGATGGTCAGGTGTTTCTACACAGATGGTCTGGGTAGTTTAAAAACTTGCTGGAGGAGGAAATAATTGCAAATGAAGCAACTGACAAAGGATTAATCTCCAAAATATACAAGCAGCTCATGCAGCTCCATATCAGAAAAACAAACAACCCAATCAAAAAATGGGGAGAAGAACTACACATCCATCTCTCCAAAGAAGACATACAGATGGCCAATAAACACATGAAAAGATATTCGACTCACTCATTATTGAGTGAGTGAAGTCGCTCAGTCGGGTCCAACTCTTTGCGACCCCCAGGGACTGTAGCCTAACCAGGTTCCTCCATCCATGGGATTTTCCAGGCAAGAATACTGGAGTGGGTTGCCATTTCCTTCTCCAGGAGATCTTCCTGACCCAGAGGTTGAAGCCAGGTGTCCCGCATTGGAGGCAGACGCTTCACCATCTGAGCCACCAGGGAAGATCATTATTAGAGAAACGCAAATCAAAACTACGGTGAGGTATCACCTTACACTGGCCAGCCTGGCTGTCGCCAGAAAGTCTACAAAACAATACATGCTGGAGAGGGTATGAAGCAGAGGGAACCCTCTTGTACTGTTGGTGGGAATGCAAACTGATGCAGCCACTATGGAGAACAGTGTGGAAATTCCTTAAAAAACTACCATATGACCCAGCAATCCCACAACCAGGCATATACCTTAAGAAAACCATAATTCAAAAGACATGTGAATGCCAATGTTCATTGCAGCACTATTTACAATAGCCAGGACATGGCTAGATGTCCTAGACAACCTAGATGTTCATTGATGAATGGATAAAGCTGTGCTACATGTATACATAAAAAGGACATGTCTACATAAAAGCTGTGCTACATGTATACATCAAAAGGAACATGTATACATAAAAGCTGTGCTACATGTATACATAAAAAGGAACAAATTCAAGGTAGTTGTAGTGAGGTGAATGAACCAAGAACCTGTTATACAGAGGGAAGTAAGTCAGAAAGAGAGAAACAAATATTGTATATTAACACATATATATATAGAATCTAGAAAAATGGTATTTGCAATAGCGACCATCAAGTTTTTCAATATAGGATCACTGGTAGGAAAAAATTAGAATCAAACTAAGTTGAGGGCGAAAGCAAAAGTGTTACTCATTCAATCATGTCTGACTCTTTTCAACCTCCTGGATTGTAGTTCACCAGGCTCCTCTGTCCATGGAATTCTTCTAGGCAAGAATACTGGAGTGGGTCGCCATTCCCTTCTTCAGGGGATCTTCCATACCCAGGGACCGAACCCGGGTCTCCTGCATTGCAGGCAGATTCTTTCCTGTCTGAGCCACCAGGGAAGCCCCAAGTTGAGGGTAGGTAGGGTATTTAGCATCATGCTGGAGTAACCGTGGGCTCCAGCAATACAGCTGAAGACCATGTTGGTGTCCATAAAAGGACCCTTTCTGCCTCTTAATTTCTATAGCGCTTTGCTGGAAAGCTTTCTTAAAACATCCATTCTAGTCTCCCTTGTTTTGTGTTTATTTGTACACTTTTCTTTTCCTTCATATTAGATTGTAAACTCCCCAAGAACAGAAACACAGTCTCTTCACCTTGTTCACACTCACTCCCCAGGGAGCTGCACCCACCCACCTGCACCTCAATGACCACGGATATGACAGGTGGACCAGCAGCCTGAGTACATGGTGAGAACAGACCCCCAGGCGAGCGCACACTGGAGACAGCTCGAGATACTGCAAATGCATCTTCTTGAGCCCGAGGCATTGCTTCTTTCCTAAGTGAAAATAAATTGCTTGAATTCAAGAAGACATTTCAGTGAAACAGACACCAGGTGAAGACAGCCCTTGAGGCAACATAAGTAGCAGACAGAGAAAGAGGGAGCGGTGTTTTGAAGGAGAAAGACAAGGTCACCCTGCCCTCGGGGCTCATTAGTGGAAATAACACTGCCAGGGAAATAACATCCTTTAAAGATGTCTCGAAGTTTCCTGCCTGATCATAAAATTTCTGGTGGCAGTTTAAAGTCTCCAGAATATACAGAGCATGCTGTCTGAAAGCAACTTGATTGGCAATTAGGACAGCACAGATTCATGGAGCTAGTCTGCTCTCTTTAGCTGATAATTAAAAAATCAGTGACATAGTAGGGGCTTGATGCTACTTAATGGGCTAACACCCTTGATGGCAACAACTAGTAATATTGGTGAATTCAGGATGTAATCCTCAACTTGATTTCCTGGGATGATTAGACAATGAGCAGCAAGACAGGTCATTTATTCATTTATATCACAATAAAGCAGGCTTCCCTGGTGGCTCAGACAGAAAAGAATCTGCCTGCAATGCAGGCAGATGCAGGTTTGATCCCTGGGTCTGGAAGATCCCTTGGAGAAAGAATGGCTACCCACTCCAGTATTCTTGAGTGGAGAATTCCATGGACAGAGGAGCCTGGCGGGCCACAGTCCATGCGGTTGCAAAGAGTCAGACATGACTGAGCAACTAACACTTTCAATTTGTTGCAGGAAGGCGGACCCTTTCCAGGGCCCGAAACTGGGCTCTTGTCTAACACTCGGAAATGAATTGTCCGAGGAGACACATGTGCTAACAAAGCAAGAGATTTTATTGGGAAAGGGCACCCGGGTGGAGAGCAGTAGGGTTAGGAAACCCAGGAGAACTGCTCTGCCGTGTGGCTCGCACTCTCTGGTTTTATGGTGATGGGATTAGTTTCCGGGTGGTCTTTGGCCAATCATTCTAATTCAGAGTCTTTCCTGGTGGCACACGCATCGCTCAGCCAAGATGGATGCTAGCGAGAGGGATTCTGGGAAGTGGACGGACACGCAGTGTCTCCTTTAGACCTTTCCCGAACTCTTCTGGTTGGTGGTGGCTTATTAGTTCCGTATTCCTTATCAGGATCTCCTGTTATAAAACAACTCATGCAAATGGTTACTATGGTGCCTGGCCAGGGTGGGTGGTTTCAATCAGTGTTCTTCCCCTAACAAATTCACTTTCATGATTCCCCACAGTGGGAGCTATTGCCCTCAAGTTGAGGTCAGCAGCCTTCATATATAGATGGTGTTCTTGGAAAGATGTACAGGAATCCACATTGGCCAGACTGCTTCTGGATCCAGTGCCTCCATGGTGTAGAGATCATATCCAAAGCCCACAGAGGGCAATGTAGCAAAGACGTTTAAAAAAAACATGAAGTCAAGAATCAAGCGGACCTGGTTCCATGCCTAGTTCTGCCTCTCAACACCCTCTTCTTGTAAGTTTCTTAACCCTTCTGAGCCTCAATCTTACTTATCTGTAAAATGACCATAATGTTAATACCTCCCTCAAGATTGTTGTGAAAATTAAATGAGATGAGGCTTAGTGGAGTGTTTAGTTGCTGATAAGTGCTAACAGAAATGCTATTATCATTATGTTTATTCATCTCTGAAAATGCCTTGTAAGTGAACCATCTCTCTTCACAGAGAATGAGCCATTTTGCAAATATTACTCCACCTGGGAAAGAAGAAAGGACCCCTGCTGATGGTGGGGAAAACAAATGAAATGGACACAGGTAGACTTTTGCCTTCAACTCTTTGATCAAGGCTAGTTAGGACGTTGCAGGGAGCCTTTAAGATCCTACAGAGGAGACACTCCTTAAATATTTCACATCATTGTACGTTTATGGTTTCAGAGTAAATGAGGATCTTTGAAGAGTGGTCTTGCATCAGTCATGTTCTTTCCACTGCTCATAGAAAAAGATCACTTCATATGGTGCTGGGATGTGACCATAAAAATAAGGATGGCAGACATAAGGCAGTGAAGTAAAGCCCTGCAAGCTGAGTGTGGCTTTGCATCATGACTAATGAAAAAGGGATGGCATGACAGTGGCCATTCATTAGGAAACGTTTGACTTTCCCCATCCCTAATGATGGAGTTATACAGCCAAGCTTGCCAAAGATATCCTGAAGAGAACAAGAGGGATGAGTTTTTTGAGACTGAGACCTCAAAAGAGAGAAGGAATGAAGTCCATCACTTCAGCTGATTGCACACCAAGATGTATAAACTATTTTGACAAATGAACACCAACACGTATAAACTGCTTTGGCCAGCAGAATCTCATCTCAGGTGCCTATGTCAGGGCGTGCATTGTGAGTGTGTGTGTGTGTGTGTGTGTGTGTGTGTGTGTGTGAGTGACTCAGTCACTTCAGTTGTGTCCAACTCTTTACAAATCTATGAACTGTAGAACTGTAGGACTGTAGACTGCCAGGCTCCTCTTTCCACTGGATTCTCCAGGCAAGAATACTGAAATGGGTTGCCATGCCCTCCTCCAGGGGATCTTCCCAACTCAAGGATCAAACTGCCATCTCTTGTGTCTCCTACATTGCAGGCAGGTTCTTTACTGCTGAGCCACTGGGGAAGCCCTGCCAGCGTATCACCGGCCAGAGTACAATAGTGCTAAATGGTAGGGTTCATGGCCAAGATGAACTGGAAGAATTAAAAAAAAAAGAAGAAGAAGAATGAAAAAGTTTGCCAGATGTTCAACAGGAATCTCCCTAAAACAAACAAAAAAGTCAAAAAGCCATTTTTCTCAGCTATATATCTTCTATGATATTAACATATTCATTTAGATATCAATTTGTTGACTTTTAAAAAATGGAGAAGTCAGGGTCACAAAGTTAAAGGACCTCTCCCTTGTCTAAGACCTACAATGTCTTCATTTCTATTGAAATTGGGCAAATAATTCCCAAATGCCAATGGGGAGTCCAGGGCTGGTCAGAATCACCTGAGGAACATATGGGAACCACAGATGCCGTGAACTTACCCCACACAGACTGACCTGGGGCTCCAAGGGTGGGGCCCCATGGTTTTAGGCAACCCTGATGATTGTGATGGGTGACTAACCTTGGAAACTGTGGGAAAAGGCCATTTCCTTAGCCAGCTTTACAGAATCTGCACCAGAACGTCATCTCCTCATTCGTGATCGTCTTTGGAACTCGCCGTTGGGAAGTTGTCCAGCAAGTTCCAAGAAGACAATGTGACACCAGTAGCCCGTTTCCTCTAAGTATCCAGGAGTTTTCCTGCTCCTCTGCTGCAAAAAGTCCCTCCTTCCAAAGTCCTCACACCTTCTGCTTAAACCAGCCATTACCTTGAGCTGTATCTGAACCTCTCCACTGTCAAAGCAGAATCCTGCTTACCCCTTTCCACACTGAAGTCTTTTCCTGTTGAGAATTTGGTAAATGCAATGTAAATTTACCCTTGGAACATAGTGGCTAAATGTCTAGTAAAAGAATGGTGGGGAAATGATTACTCTGACAGGTGCTTAGTAAAAGTCCTAATGTGTCCATGGAGTTTCTGCTTTAAAAAAAAAAAAAAGACTGTTTTATTTAGTCTGGGGTGTGTGAGTGTGTGTGTGTTGGAGGGGAGGAGAGCTTTTGAGTCAGATTTAAGCAAAGCAACAAATTAATTGTGTGTTCCAATAGGGGAAAAATGATTTGACCTGGTATTTGGAAACTGGGGGAAAGACAAGCTTCTCTTATATCCGTTTGGAAAGATGCCAGGGGTGGAGAGGAGGCAGAGGTGAGGGCTGGGGAAGAGTAGTTTTCTTTTTCAATCACGGCTTTTAAACGGTTTAACATGTATTGCTTTGTCTACATCTCTCTAAATCATATTTCAAAGAAAAAAAAATTCCCTTAACCTCCAGCCTTCCTTTGTGAGGAAGAAAGATGTCATGAAAATATGCTTGTGCCAAAAGCCGGAAACGGTGGAAATGATAGGATTGTTGCCATGACTCCAAAGGAAGTTGTTGGTCTCCCCACAGAGCCGGTAGTCAAGCATTAGGACTGGTCCCCTGGCTGAGACGCCCTGGCCCACTCTGTCCCTTTACCCCTGCCAGGATTCTACCCCACCTCTAAAGTCAAATTCAGGTTGACCAGCTCTTCCACAATCTTCCTCCCCACTCGCTGAGAGATCTTCCTTCCCCTGAACATTAGCTCTTCAGACCTTGAGTTGGAGCGATGGTTCTTAATCGCAGGTGACTTTAAGCCTCAGGGGACTTGTGACAATGTCTGGACACGTTTTGTTTGTTTGTTTGTTTTGTTTTTAACTGGAGAAAATTTGCTTTATAATGTTGGTTTCTGCTGTACAATGCAAAACAGTCAAAATTATATATATGTGTATCCCCTCCCTCTTGAGCCTCCCTCCCCTGCCCCCAGTTCACCCCCTAGGTCATCACAGAGCACCAGGTTGGACTCCCTGTGTTGTACAGCAGCTTCCCACTAGCTATCTGTTTTATACAGACAGCGTATACATGTCAGTGTTACTTTCTCAGTTCATCCCACCCTCTCCTTCCCCCACTTTGACCACAAGTCCATCTTCTACATCTTTGTCTCCATTCTTTCCCTGCAAATAGGTTCATCGGTACCATTTTCCTAGATTCCATATGTATGCATTAATATATGATATGTGTTTTTTCTTTCTGATTTATTTCATGCTCTATAACAAGCTCTAGGTTCACTCACTTCACTACCACTGACTCAAATGCGTTCCTTTTTATGGCTGTAATGCTCCATTGTATATATGTACCACATCTTCCTTATCCATTCATCTGTCAATGGACATTTAGATTGCTTTCATGTCCTGGCTATTGTAAATATTGCTGCAATAAATATTGGAGTACATTTTGGACACATTTTTGTGATTCAGGTAGTTAATTTACAATGTTATGTTAGTTTGAACAGCAAAATGATTCAATTATGCACATACATATATATTCTTTCTCATATTCTTTTCCATTAGGTTATTACAAGATAGTGATAACAGTTCCCTGTACTATACAGCAGGCCCTTGCTGTTAAACTATTTTATATAGTAGTGTGTACCTGTTAAGCAGAAACTCCTAATTTATCCCTCCCTCTACCTTTCCCCTTTGGTAACCATTAATTTGTTTTCTATATCTGTGAGTTTGAGTAAACTCCAGGAGTTGGTGATGGACAGGGAGGCCTGGCGTGCTGTGATTCATGGGATCACAAAGAGTCGGACACGACTGAGCAACTGAACGGAACTGAACTGAGTCTATTCTTGCTTTGTAAATAAGTTCATCTGTTTCCATTATTTTAGATTCTACATATAAGTTATCAGTTCAGTTCCGTTCAGTCACTCAGTCGTGTCCGACTCCTTGCGACCCCATGAATCATAGCACGCCAGGCCTCCCTGTCCATCACCAACTCCCGGAGTTCACTCAGACTCACGTCCATAAAGTCAGTGATGCCATCCAGCCATCTCACCCTCTGTTGTCCCCTTCTCCTCCTGCCCCCAATCCCTCCCAGCATCAGAGTCTTTTCCAATGAGTCAACTCTTCACATGAGGTGGCCAAAGTACTGGAGTTTCAACTTCAGCATCAGTCCCTCCAAAGAAATCCCAGGGCTGCTCTCCTTCAGAATGGACTGGTTGGATCTCCTTGCAGTCCAAGGGACTCTCAAGAGTCTTCTCCAACACCACAGTTCAAAAGCATCAATTCTTCAGCGCTCAGCTTTCTTCACAGTCCAACTCTCACATCCATACATGACCACTGGAAAAACCATAGCCTTGACTAGGCGGAATTTTGTTGGCAAAGTAATGTCTCTGCTTTTCAATATGCTATCTAGGTTGGTCATAACTTTTCTTCCAAGGAGTAAGCGTCTTTTAATTTCATGGCTGCAGTCACTATCTGCAGTGATTTTGGAGCCCCAAAAAATAAAGTCTGGCACTGTTTCCACTCTTTCCCCATCTATTTCCCATGAAGTGATGGGACCAGATGCCATGATCTTTGTTTTCTGAATGTTGAACTTTAAGCCAACTTTTTCACTCTCCTCTTTCACTTTCATCAAGAGGCTTTTTAGCTCCTCTTCACTTTCTGCCATAAGGGTGGTGTCATCTGCATATCTGAGGTGACTGATATTTCTCCCGGCAATCTTGATTCCAGCTTGTGTTTCTTCCAGTCCAGCATTTCTCATGATGTACTCTGCATAGAAGTTAAATAAGCAGGGTAACAATATACAGCCTTGACGTACTCCTTTTCCTATTTGGAACCAGTTTATGGCAAGAATACACAGAACTATACAAAAAAGATCTTCACGACCAAGATAATCACGATAGTGTGATCACTCACCTAGAGCCAGACATCCTAAAATGTGAAGTCAAGTGGGCCTTGGAAGGCATCAGTGTGAACAAACCTAGTGGAGGTGATGGAATTCCAGTTGAGCTATTTCAAATCCTGAAAGATGATGCTGTGAAAGTGCTACACTCAATATGCCAGCACATTTGGAAAACTCAGCAGTGGCCACAGGACTGGAAAAGGTCAGTTTTCATTCCAATTCCAAAGAAAGGCAATGCCAAAGAATGCTCAAACTACCACACAATTGCACTCATCTCACACACTAGTAAAGTAATGCTCAAAATTCTCCAAGCCAGGCTTCAGCAATATGCAAACTGTGAACTTCCAGATGTTCAAGCTGGTTTTAGAAAAGGCAGAGGAACCAGAGATCAAATTGCCAACATCTGCTGGATCATGTAAAAAGCAAGAGAGTTCCAGAAAAACATCTATTTCTGCTTTATTGACTATGCCAAAGCCTTTGACTGTGTGGATCACAAGAAACTGTGGACAATTCTGAAAGAGATGGGAATACCAGACCACCTGACCTGCCTCTTGAGAAACCTGTATGCAGGTCAGGAAGCAACAGTTAGAACTGGACATGGAGTATATAAGTTATATCATATGATAAATCTTTCTGACTTTCTTCACTTAGTACAATAATACCCAATACCCATGTTGCTGAAAATGGCATTATTTTCTTTTTTTCATGGCTGGGTAGTGTCCCACTGTGTATATATAAATATATACCACATCTTCTGTATCCATTCCTCTATCAGTGGACATATAGGCTGCTTCCACGTCTTAGCTATTGTAAATAGTGCTGCTATGGGAAAACTCTAATTCAAAAAGATACATGCGCCGGGGAGCTCAGCTCGGTGCTCTGTGATAATCTAGATGGATGGAGGAGGGGGTAAGGAAGGTCTAAGAGGGAGGGGATACATGTATATGTGTGGCTGATCCACTTCATTATACAGCAGAAACACAACATTGTAAAGCAATTATGCTCCAATAAAACATATTTTATTTAAAAACGAACAAACAAAAAGAAACATGCACTCTGATGGACACACATTTTTTTTCTTGTCATCACTGGGAGGGAGGTGCTACTGGCATCTAGTGGGGAGAAACTGGGGGGTGCTGCTAAACATCCTACAGCTCACAGGATAGCCCCCCAAGAAAGGATTTCCAGCCCCAAACATTGGCAGCTGAGGTTAAGAAACCCGCCCTGCTAGAGGGTGACTCGCGTGCTGACACGCAGAGCTCTCCTTCCTCTGCCCTTTCTCCTACTTGGTTTCCAGGACACCATGCCTGTCATGTCTCCTCCAGCCTCCCTGCTTTGCCCTCCTGTCACCCCTGTGGCCCCGCCTCAATGCCTCAACTTCTAAACACCGGTGTGTGCCAGGCTCTGTCCTTGGATTTCATCCTCCAGCCCAGTCTCACTCTGGTCTACACCTTGAAATATCTGCACCCCTACCCAGATCCCTCCCCTGAATTCAAATCTTGGTCCGGACCCACCCCCCACCCCCCACCCCCACTGAATTCCAGGTTCACAGATGTTAATCGTTTCCCATGAACATCTCCAAGTCATCTCAAAACTCCACACATCCAAAAGTGAACTCCTGATCTTTCCCCCCAAAACCTGCTCCCCCAACCAACCTCAGTTTATGGCAATTCCATCTGTCCAGCTGCTCAGAGAAATAACCTTGCAGTCATCCTTGACTCCTCTGTTTCTCTCACACTTTCAATTTACCATTAAATCCTGTTGACTCAAAACACATACAAAATCTGTTATCACCATGGCCCAAGCCACCCTCATCCCTTGACCAAGAGCATCTCAGTGGTCTCCTAACTGGTCTCCCTGCTCCTACCTCTAGCCCCTTCTCGGTTCAGGAGCCAGCGTGATCCTTTTAAAAGATGAGTCAGAATCCTGTCACTTCTGTATTCAGAATCCTCAATGGCTCCTATCAATACCAAAATAAAAGCCACCATTCTTATAACTTCTTACAAGGTTTTACACGATCCATCTGCTTCAAAATCCCCTAGTCTACCCTCAGCAGTATCTTGTTGACTCATACCCTACTGCTCTTCGTCCTTCACCCTGCAGCCACACTGGCCAGCCAAACACACCCCCAACTTCAGGACGTCTGCCTTTGCTGTACCCTCTGCCTAGAACGATCTCCCCCTAAAATTCCCCATGGCTTGCCCCATCAGTCTTTCAGGTCTTATCCAAATGTCACCTTCTCAGAGAGACCACATGATTTAAAAATTGCAGCCTTCCACCTCCCTTTGTCAATTTTAATACTTTTCCCACAGTGCATATCACCATATTTTTCTTATCTAGCTTGTTTATATCACCATATTTTTCTTATCAAACTTGTCTAATCTTCCCAACAGGATGCAAGCTCTCTACAGGCAGGGGACTTCTGGCACAGCCCCCAGAGCAGAGCCGTCTGCAGTAAAAGCCCAATGTGATGAAGGATCGAATCCTCAGTTAGACTTCAAGATGCTTTGGGAATGGGAGATGCTTTGCATCACCCCACCCAGCATTATGTCCAGTCTCTCCTTTCACTTCCGTCTGGCACTGATCCCTCGCAGAGACATTTGTACACATTCGTAATTTCATTTAATTTATTAGGAACTCCATCCATTTCTAATTGAACATTCAATCTGAATGCTTAAAATGTCAGAAGGTATCTTCGCCACGGTGAAGGCTTCATTTATCAGTCTACAAGGAGTCTTGCTGAGACTACAAATCTCGCCTCGGAGGAGAGGCTGAGAGCGGAGTTTTTACACCATCGTGTGGACAGAGTGGGAACTACACCTCCTGGACCGGTTTGTCCTGCGTCCCAGTGCCTGAGACTTGAGGCTTCTGTTTACCTCTCTCCTCCCCATCCTCAAAGCAATGCAACTCCTTCTCTCCTCATCTTGACGTCCAAACTCCTCCATGACTGGGTTTTAGATTGGTGATCTCCTTTTTCAGGAATAAATCGATTTCCTCCTGGCCCAAAAAAGGAGAGAACCGAGGGTGCCTGAGGTTTTGTCTTCTCCCAAACTGTTCTGCTTAGCAGCTTCACCCACTTCTAGTCAGTAAGTCAGAACATACTACAGGTAACTTCAGTGTTTCATATGGAAAACAGCTACCCTACGAGGCACGATTTCCATGTCATCATGGAAGGCCAACCATCTCACCCACCAGCCTGTTGGAACTCCTATAACATGACACCTTTGATTTCACTATCAGAACTCAGTCAGATTAAATACTCCTGGAAGAAGTGACAGCTTGATTTCCAATCACATCAACTTACATGTCCAGTATCTGACCTACAGGCATATGTTAAAGAGTGAGGACAGAGGAAGGTCACTTGTCAGCCAGAAGGCAAAGTTTAAAGGCAGACCCCAAGGAGCAGAGCTTGGGACAAAGAAAGTTCAGCAGAGCCTTCAAATTCAACTTCACACACCCTATCCTTTGCTTCCTGCTAAGCCCATCTACCCCCAGAGTGATCTCACTACCTCCATCCTGTGTATTTGGGCTTGAGGAGGGGAAAAGGGCAGATCAATCTTCATTTCTGAAAATTGAATATTAAAGCAATTGATAAAGCAGTCCTATAACTCTCAAGAATCCTAAGCTACAAATTAACTGCAGCCACCAAAGTTTGACAAAAGACTATGGACACAGATGGATGGTTTGTCATTAGCCCATGGGTTGTTTGAAAGGGGCTGGCACTTTCAAAGGATAAGAAGTTTCTTGAATCACTTTAGCCAAGATGCAGGGGGTTTTTTTGTTTGTTTGTTTTTGTGAGATCTGTAAAGAACATGAAGGAGTGTGGGGTCTTGAGTAGATGTAAACAGGAAGGAGAAGGGAAGAGAATAAACATTTATTGAGAGCCTACTTATGGAAAGTTCTGTCTAGACTTATTACACACATATTTATCTAAACTGAGCAACTCTCTTTAGAGACCAGCTCTGTGACCTTGCACTAGTAATGTAACCTCTTCAAGCCTCATTTTCCTCATCTGTAAAATGCTTCTGATGATGCAGAAAATTTTGATGATTCCTTAACACCTTAAGCTTAGAAGTACCCTCTGGTCCCACAATTCCTAATCTGGTGCTACATCCCAAGGAAGTGAAAGCAGGAACTCCGGCAGATATTTGTGCTCCAGTGTTCAACACAGCATGGCTGTTGTTCAGTCACCCACTGGTGTCTGACTGTGTTCAACACACCATTAGTCACCAAACAATTTTAAAATGGGAGCAGCCCAAATATCTATAAACAGATGAATGAATAAACAGAATGTGCTACATTCATACATATAGTGAATGCAGCTTTTAAAAGGAAGGAAATTCTGACACATTTTACAACATGGATGAAGCTTGAAAGCATTACACTGGGTGAAATAAGACAAACACGAAAGGACAATTGTTGTACATGTCTAGGTACCTAGAATAGGTCAGTTCAATTCATAGAGACAAAACGCTGAACAACTACTGGAGGGCAGGGCAGGTAATGGGAATTAATGCTAATGGGCACAGTTTCAGTTTGGGATGATGAAAAGTTCTGTAAAAGAAGAGGGAGAAGGCAATGGCACCCCACTCCAGTACTCTTGCCTGGAAAATCCCATGGACGGAGGAGCCTGGTGGGCTGCAGTCCATGGGGTCTCGAAGAGTCGGACACGACTGAGTGACTTCCCTTTCACTTTTCACTTTCATGCATTGGAGAAGGAAATGGCAACCCACTCCAGTGTTCTTGCCTGGAGAATCCCAAGGACGGGGGAGCCTGGTGGGCTGCCGTCTATGGAGTCACACAGGGTCGGACATGACTGATGCAACTTAGCAGCAGCAGTAGCAGCAATACTGTCTCAACCTTGTGAATATGTGAATTGCTCACTTAAAATGGTTAAAATGGTAAATTTTATATTACATGTTTTACCACAGTAATAAACAGAAAGATAGAGAATGATGCTGAGTTACTATTCAAAGTTGTGTAACTCAGGCTCCCAAAATCAATGTTCTTTTGACTATATTGTCTAATTCCAAAGGGGTTTTATTATGGATTTATTAAATTTGATTCTGTGAGAATACCTTGAATAGATGTTGTGAATTAACTGTGGTGGTTTTATTAATTACTGAAGCACAGAAAGAAAAGGCAGACCATGATTTTTTCCAAGTACACGATATGAAGTAGAAAAGAACCTTCTAGCTTTCCTCCCAAGCTGGGCCAGGCATGTCCGCTGGGAGACCCCAGCAGGACACCAATTTTTCTTCTTCTGCAGTTCGATGAGAAAAGTCTCCATGATGGACTTTTTTTTCCATGCACAGTGTAGAAGAATGTCTTTTGTCCTCCACATTTAATTGAGATGGAACATTCCAGGGCCAAGAAAAAGCCATGCATTTGAGGATGAGTAAGCTGGACATTATGGGAATGATGGTTACAGGATGTAGCTATTTGCCAAAAATGCGGCCTATGGGATTTAAGGACTGTGTCACATTGTTCTGCTTGATCATTTTTATTTAGATAAAATGAAAGTACTAATTTGATTTTCTTTTGAGGGGAAAAATGTCCAAAGTATACTAGGGTGTGTGGGGGGGGAGGGTCACGCAAGGGTGCTCCCCAACATATTCAGAGCCATGGGGAAGACGGGACGTCACCCCTGACCCAGAGAACAAACAAGAACAAACAAGATGAAATAGCCTATGCTTCCCAGTGAACCAAACAAGGCAAGAGATAAGGGATAAAATGTCCAGGTTATGCTTTCCCCTGGAAAGAAAATAAGCCAAGAGGACTGTCACTCTGAAGATAAGTTACAGAATGAATTTCTCTAGATAGAGTACTTATCATATTTTCTTACTTCTTTCAAATCCTGCAGAAGTGCATAGTCAAGACAGAAAATAGAAAGGCCATAAGGTGAAGATTCAAATGGCTCTCCAGATGTAAGTCCATTTTAGGAGAAATTGCACTTGTGAGGATAGATAAAATTGGGAAACAGGAAGAAAAATGGGGAGCTTAAATGTTAAAGCTCAGATGAAAAACCTTAATGGAGCACCCACATAGAAAAAATTGGGCTAGAATCCATGAAATAGATAATAAACATGATCTAAAAGAATATATGCACACACACACGCAACTGAATCACTTATCTGCACATCAAAAATTAACACAATATTTTAAATCAACTATACTTCATTAAGGGGGCTTCCCCAGTGGCTCAGCAGTAAAGAGTCCACCTGCAATGCAGGAGACACAGGTTTGACCCCTGGATTTGGGAAGATCCCCTGAAGGAGGGCATGGTAATCCACTCCAGGCTTCTTGCTTGGAGAATCCCATGGAGAGGAGCCTGGTGGGCTATGGTCCATAGGATCACAAAGAGTCAGACAAGACAGAAGCAACTTAGCCTGCATGCATACTTCATTGAAAATAAACAAAAAGAATAAACATCATCTACCACCTAGAATAATGAAATAAAAACAAAAATAAACAAATGGGAACTAATTAAAAACTTTTGCACAGCAAGCAAAGCCATAAGAAAAATGAAAAGACAACCCTCAGGATGGGCAAAAATATTTGCACATGAAGCAACTGACAAGGGATTAATCTCCAAGATATGCAAGCAGGTCATGCAACTCAATATCAAGAAAACAAACAACCCAATCAAAAAATGGGTGGAAGATCTAAATAGTCATTCCTCCAAAGAAGACATACAGATGGCCAACAAGCACATGAAAAGATGCTCAATATCACTAGTTATTAGATAAATGCAAATCAGAACTATAGTGAGGGATCATCTCCCACTCATTAGAATGGTCATCATCAAAATATCTACAAACAGTAACTGCCGGAGAAGGTGTGAAGAGTGCAGAAAAAAGGGAATCCTCTTACACTGTTGGTGGGAATGTGAACTGATCCAGCCACTATGAAGAACAACATGGAGGCTCCTTAAAAAACTAAAATAGAGGTAGCTTATGATCCAGCAATCCCACTCCTGGGCATATATCCAGAGAGAATCAGAATTCAAAAGGACACATGCACCCCAGTGTTCATTGCAGCACTGTTTACAATAGCCAGACATGGAAGCAACCCAAAAGTCCATCGACAGAGGAATGGCTGAAGAGGTGGTGTATATGCGCAGCAGAACATTAGCCAGCCATTAAAAAGGAACAAGATAATGCCATTTGCAGTGACATAGACAGACCTAGAGCCTGTCCTGCTGAGTGAAGTAATTCAGAAAGAAAAAGACAAATACCATATAATACCATTCACATGTAGAATCCAGAAAGACACTTCAGATTGCTTTATTTGCAAATCACAAACAGAGTCACAGATTAGAAAACAACGTGTGGTTACCAAGAGGGGAGTGAGTGGTGGGATGAACTGGGAAACTGGGATTGACATATATTTACTGCTATATATAAAACAGAAAACTAATGAGAACCTCCTGTATAGCACGGGCGACTCTGCTCAGTGCTCTACGGTAGGTGACCTGAATGGGAAGGGAATCTAAAAAAGAGTGGGTATATGTGTAGGTATAACTGATTCACTTTGCTGTACAAAGAAACTAACACAATATTGTAAAGCAACTATATTCCAATAAAATGTATATTCATTAAAAATCAATACTCCAAAATAAAATCAAAACAAACAAGAAAAAGAATAAGCATGATCCTCAACAGCCCAGTTTTTCAATTTTAAAAACCCAGCCTCATAAGCAGAAAACTATGTTGATTCAAATAGCTAATTAAATAAATAGCATAGAAAGTTCTATATGAAGGTTGAATATATTTAACTCATTCTCCTTCCGGAGTTTTTGTTAAAATGGTAACCAGAAAGTTTAAGTGGACATGAACCAGCAACAGTGAAGAGAATTAAAGGGGGTGGGGAGCTTAATGATAACACAGGTCTGGAAGTTAAAAGGTGGCTGAAGGCATGTTAAAATGAAAATAAGAAGAAATCACAGTCTGGGTGAATCTGTGTGGAAAGGCATCCATTTCAGGAAAAAAAAAAAAAAGTTGTCTATTCTGCCAATAGACAATCCCCAGTGAGGTTCAGAACTCAGAAACAGCAAGAATGATGAGAGTAATGAAATGAAGGTACGTACAAGAAGCAGTTGCTGTGGCCCACTGCACTCATCTAAAACGCCTGGAAGCCAGACAGCATTCCCCACCCGCCCAGTTCCCTAAACACCAGAGAGTTCTCCTCAAAACAAGTCAAATGGCCCCCCTAGAAATATCTCTGCATTCTGGCATTTAGGATGCCCTAAATCTCTAAGGCCCTCCAGTTGACAGGTGCTGCCCACATACAGGACATTTTTATTGCCTCACACTTTAATTTGAATGAACACAAGGATAACCAGCCATTCAGGATAAAGACCTTTATTTTTTAATGACTCCAACCAGTTTAAAGAAAAATGGGGTATAGATGAGAACTCAAAAAAAGAAAAAAAAAGAAAAGAAAACTCTAATTAGTAACTGTACCATAAAACTAAATAAATAAAGGAAAATTGTAGACCAAAATAAGAGCTATTAAATTTTTTTAACTGTCAACAGAACAAATCATCAAATGAGTTGGAAAATAAAACCCTGATAACTTTACCAGAATCAGGTTCAAAATACTAGAGATAAAAATAGATGATATAAAAGACAGCAGAGAGGCATCCCTGGTTGTAAAGAATCCTCTTGCCAGTGTGGGAGACACAGGTTCGGTCCCTGGTCCAGGAATATCTCACACTGTGGAGCAAGTAAGCCCATGCACCACAACAACGGAGCCTGTTCTCTAGAGCCCAGGAGCCACGACTACAGAAGCCCATGGGCCTAGAGCCCATGCTCTGCAACAAGAAAAGTCACAGCAATTAGAAGCCCGCACACCACAACTGGAGTCACCCCTGCTCCCTGCAACTAGAGAAAAAAGCAACGAAAGAAAAGAAGCAATATACAGTCAGCCCTTTGTATCCATGGGTTCCACAGCCATAG
This sequence comes from Oryx dammah, assembly GCF_014754425.2. NCBI lineage: Eukaryota > Metazoa > Chordata > Mammalia > Artiodactyla > Bovidae > Oryx > Oryx dammah. The sequence continues at coordinate 24,596,828 of NW_024070211.1, forward strand.
ACTCAACCAACCACCAATGGAAAATATTCCCAAAAAATTCCAGGAAGTTCCAAAAACCAATAAAGACCCAGCACAGCTGAAAATAAGTAAGTAAATAAATAAATGAAGCTGTTTTAAATATATATATATGAAAACCTAGAAGACCAATCTATGGATCTAATAGTGTTGTTAGCCTGATATTATCAGACTAACAACACTTCTAGAAAAAAAGAGAAACAAAACACGTAGAAGAATAAATTATCAAAGAAGTAATACAAGACAGTGAGAAGTCAGAGGTTCGGGTAGTAAGAAAAGATGGCAAAAGGAGGGGAGTTTTCATCTCAGCCTGGAAGGATGAGCCAGATTCTGACCCATGGGGAGAAGTAGAGATAACCCAAGACCTGTAAACAAGAGTTTAGACCAGGAAAAAGCATAGTTTGTGCCCATGGAAACTGCATAGAATCAACCCATTTCTCTAGCATCAGCATCTCCAGGTACTAATCTAAGCCTCTGTGTACTGTAGCCAGTGGAATCATCACAGCCAGCTTACAGCTCTCATTTATGGATCAGAACACTCAGCCTGGGAGAAAGAAGCAATATAGAAAGTAGCCCTTTCTATCCACGGGGTCCACATCCACAGATTCAACCAACCATCAATGGAAAATATTCCAAAACAGTTCCGGGAAGTTCCAACAAGCAAAACTTGAATCTGTCATTTGCCAGCAACTGTGTTAGGTATTATAAGTAACCTAAAGATGATTTAAAGTATACAGGAGGATTGTGCAGATTTTATGCAAATACCATGCCATCGTATACAAGAGACTTGAACTCCCATGGGTTTTGATATCTGAGGGGGTCTTGGATCCAATCCCAGAGGAAACTGAGGGGCAACTGTGTTACATAGCTGGTTGGTGCTAGAGTAGAACTCACCCACGACATCCTCAGGTCCCAAATCCATCACTCATTCATTCAGCTGAGACTGATAAATGCTACAACATGGACGAATCTTGAAAATAGTATGCTAAGTAAAAGAAGCCAGTCCCCAAAGGCCACATACTGTATGATTATAGAAAATGCCCAGAATAGGCAAATCCATAGAGACAGAAAGTACTAGTGGTCACTTAGGGCTGGAATATACCACAATGGAAGGTCACTGCTAACTGATACGTAGTTTCTTTGGAGGGTGATGGAAATATGCTTAAAATTAGATCATGGAGATGTTTGCACTACTCTGTGAATATATTAAAAAGCATGAATTTTATACTTTAAATGGGTAAATTATATGGTATGTGAATTATACCTCAATAAGACTTTTATTTAAGGCATGATTAGATTTATGTTTTGGAAAGATCAATCTGGTACCAGTGTGGGAAGAATCAGGAGTACAGAAAATGAACACATAAAGATCAGTGAGGAGGCTATTTTCACAGTTGAGGTGGGTGTTGGTGACAGACTGCACTACGGCGGTGGTAACAGAGATGGAAGGAGATACAGATCACCCAGGAGAGATTTCGAAAGTGCGATACACAGGAGTTGGTGCCTAGTGGAAATGAGCGTGAGGGAGAAGCCCAAGATGACACCCAGGTCATGCTAGATAGATAAATGGTTATATTCACTAAGAGAGAGCATACTGAAAGAGCCAAGCTTGTTTTATGGACAGGATCATTATAGGTTTAATTTAGAGGTGCTTTGGGACTTTTAAATATAGTTGTTCAGTAAACAGAGTCTCTGGATTGGTATTCAGGGAAGACAGCTGGGGAAGGCAGAGTGTGGACTGTAAGTCACTTTGGTCGTGTCCAACTCTTTGCAACCCCACGGACTGTAGCCCACCAGGCTCCTCTGTCCCTGAGATGCTCCAGGCCAGAATACTGGAGTGGGTTGCCATGCCCTTCTCCAGGGGATCTTCCCGACCCAGGGATCAAACCCACATCTCTTACGTCTCCTGCATTGGCAGATGGGGACTTTACCAACAGCGCCACCTGGCTGTGGGTTCCCAGTGTGTTTTAGTAATGAAGTTTGGGGCTTAGACAAGATTACCATGGGAGAGAAGAGGGCTAGGGGCTGAGCCTGAGCAACAGTCTGTTTAAACGACTGGCTAAGAGGTACACCCACACAGGGAAGCTGAAGAAAGATCTAGAAGTGTAAGGGGAGTTACCAGAGGGGAGTTATGCTTCCAGAAGTCTATATTGTATTTATATTTGTCTCGGAGAAGGCAATGGCACCCCACTCCAGTACGCTTGCCTGGAAAATCCCATGGACGGAGGAGCCTGGTAGGCTGCAGTCCATGGGGTCGCTAAGAGTCAGACATGACTGAGCGACTTCGCTTTCACTTTTCACTTTCACGCATTAGAGAAGGAAATGGCAGCCCACTCCAGTACTCTTCCCTGGGAAGTCCCATGGACGGAGGAGCCTGGTGGGCTGCAGTCCATGGGGTCGCAAAGAGTCGGACGCGACTGAAGCAACTTAGCTTCTCCGCATGATGTTATGACCCCTTTTATTCATTCTCTTTATCCTCGTTCTCCTTTTTATTTGCATGTGCTTTATAATGTGCATTGTTCTATGCAGTGAATACGGGTGTTATACACCCCATGCTGGCCTGAACTTTTCACTCTGTGCGTTCATAAGCTCCATTTTCCCCCCATAGCTTGTAACTGGCTCAATTGCTCAATTGCATAATTTTATGATTTTGCTCATTTATTTATGTTGGCAGTGCTGTGTCTTCACGGCTGCACAGGCTTCTCTACTTGCAGCAGGAGGGCCACTCCTTAGCTGTGATGCACTGGCTTCTCATTGTGCTGGCTTCTCTTGTGAAGCATGGGCTCTAGGGAGTGTGGGCTACAGTAACTGCAGCCTGTGGGCGCAGTAGTTGCAGCTCCTGGACGCTAGAGGGCAGTCTCAGTAGTTGTGGCACAGGGGCTTAGTTGCTCCATGGCACATGGGATCTTCCTGGACCAGGGATAAAAACCCGTGTCTCTTTTGGACTCTGTGGGAGAAGGCAAGGGTGGGATGAGTTGAGAGAATAGCATTGAAACATGTATATTACTATATGTGAAATAGATCACCAGTCCAAGTTCAGTGCATGAAACAGGGCACTCAAAGCCGGTGCACTGGGACAACCCTGAGGGATGGGATGGGGAGGGAGGTGGGGGGTGGTTCAGGATGGGGGACACAAGTACACCCATGGCTGATTCATGTCAGTGTATGGCAAAAACCACTACAATATTATAAAGTAACTAGCCTCCAATTAAAATAAATAAACTTTTTTTTTTTTTTAAGTGTCTCCTGCACTGGCAGGTGGATCCTTTACCACAGAGCCACCAGGGAAGCCCTAAATAATTTTATATAGAGGAATTTTAATAAACACATAATAGTCCATCATAGGATTGTACCTTCATTTTAATCTATACCCTGGTATTGGGTACAAGATTTCTTCCATGAGCCTTGTTACATTCCCATCTGCAGACAGGCCCCATTTGTGTGTATCTCTGCCGTGTGACCATGTCTACTTTATTTAATGTCCCTGAGTCTCAGTTTTCTCAGCCTCAGGATTGTGTGTGCACGTGGAGCACTGGTGTGTGTGAAGTACCCAAACAAAAGGTGAAGGGATTGCTGTGGACCAAGTGCCCAGGGAAAACAAAGATTTTAGATTCGACATAGCTCAGCTCAAGGAGCCCAGTTCCTGGTGAGAGGATCTCAGTCCACACTACAGTTCACAAGAGGCACATCTGCCTGGCGACTTTTGCAAACAAACAACTACATGAAGTGGGACAGAGAAGAGGGGTCTGGGGTTGCAGTCATTCGACTGCCTCCTGAGGCGGGTTGAGGGAGACACTCCATCTACTGGTGCTCTGCTCAACAGCAGAAATGGCAAGCCACTCCCAGGGCTGTCAAAACCGGAAGAAAGAGCGTGGGAAGATGACAGTGCAGCCTCATGGGATGGGAGAAGCCACAGAAGAAAACCCACCCACCACCACTCCCCCAAGCAGAGGGGGAGGGCATCGTGGGGAGGTCTGCGCCATGAACCCAGAGAAGTCTGTCTGTGGTCCCAAGGACATGCCATCTCTTTCCTCCCCCATCTCTCCATCGAGGTGAAAGCGTGCATGTGTGCTCAGCCACTTCAGTCGTGACTGACTCTTTACGACCCCATGGACTGTAACCCACCAGGCTCCTCTGTCCATGGGATTCTCCAGGCAAGAACACTGGAGTCGGTTGCCATGTCCTTCTCCAGGGGATCTTCCCAACCAAGAGATCAAACCTGCGTCTCTTGTGTCTCCTGCCTTGGCAGGCAGGTTCTTTACCATTAGCACCACCTGGGAAGCCCATCAAGGTGAAAGAGCCCCATAGAAAGACTGGGCAGAGACAGGAGGGGAGCCTTCTGGGACTCCAATGGGTGTCTGTCCTCTCTAGCAAGAGGCTCTGGGTAAAGTCGCCAGGGGAGAGGCAGCAGGTGTCTGCAGGTGTCAGGGGAGAGGTCTCCCTGAAGAAGCCAGCCTCTGAAGCCACAGAGTCTAGAAAACCAACAGCCAGACTGTTTGCACTGATGCCATACTAACAAAGGAAGTTCCAGAGGGTCCACAGTGCAAATTCTGTCCCCTTCCTTGAGAAAGAATTTAAAATTCCAGGATGGAGGCAGGAGGAAGCAAAAGAAGCCCTCAGAGAGGCTATAAATGGGCGTGGGACATCTTTATGAGGTCAGAGAAATACTCTATAACTGGCTTGTGGTGGTGGTTGCCCAACTCTATAAATTGACTAAATATCATAGAATTACACACTTAAAATGGGTGAATTTTATGGTATATAAATTATACCTCAATAAAGTTTTTTTTTTTTTTTAAGAAAAAGGAAACTAGTGGATGGAAAATTTTAATGGAAAATGTGGCTCTCATCATCAGATGCAAACCAAAATAGAAACTACTAGAATGACTTGCATGTCAGGAACAGGATAGCTAGATTGCCCACTCTCAACCAAAGTTAACAAAACTCCATTCTAAGGGTATTGTCGTTTTCCTGTCTGCACATAGCCAACGTGTGGTACCCAAGGACCATCATCGGTTTCAACATCATAGGCAGGGAAGTGACCAGTAGTCGTGGGTGTCTTGCTACAGTGCCTGTGTCCACCATTCTCTCTGCCTCTGGAAATAGACTTTCCTGCTGCCCAGAGTCCCCCGAGTCTGCAGGAGATGGGCTGTGTCTCTGCCCCATCAGGAAAATGAGAAGCCGCAGTTGATGACCATCCACATGCATGGTGGACAGCACCTCGGGGCTGCTGATTCATGGGAGGAGAAGGGATGGCAGACGGTTGCAGACAGAAGCATCAGTTATCCCTATGCAGCCCTTCCCATAAATGCTGCAGAGGAGGGAAGGCAAGATAAATGACAGCAAGGCTACCTCAAGTTCTAAAGAAAATACCTATGTCCTCCTCTTCTGCTTGATTCATGAAACAGTATTGGGCTTTCTGTTATTATTAGCCTATCTCCTAGGAAACAGAATGACTCAAAAGGCATAATAAATTATGATTTATAATCAGGGGAAAAGGGAGGGATGGATGGAGGAAACACTTGACCAAAGATCCTAACCCAACACAGGGTCCATAGTGGCTGACTTCTTTCCCCTTGTTTCCTGCATTTTAGCCCAAATTAAAGACTAAGTGATGAACACAAATCTGTAGAAAACACTTACTCAGAATCTCTTACAAGAAAGACATAGTACACTAGACTTGGGGGATATAAAGAAATCACTACCCTCCAGAATTTAAATTTACCAGAGGAGTTAGGTTACATACAGTTCAAACAAAAGACCAGTTGAATAGCCTGCCAGTCCACTGTTAGGGAGCTGTCCTGTAGATGAGTTTTCACTTAGGCACAAAATATTAGTAAAGATTGGCTATTGTCACACTGATCCTAGTAGTAAAAACTGAAATAACCTAGATGTCTGGCAATAAAAAATAATTAAATACATAACAATACATTCATGCTATGGAATACCATGAAGCCACAAGAAGATCAAATTATTAATTACTTAGGTAAACTTATGCATGGGTTTCCCTGGTGGTTTAGCGGTAGAGAATTCACCTTCCAATTCAGGACACCATTTGCAATGCAAGAGATGTGGGTTATATCCCTGGGTCTGAGAGAGTCATTTCTTAGGCAGGTTGATAAGAAGTCTAGGGGTCCCCAAGGAGAGAGGGGTCTGGAATTCTCAAGGAGGAAGAAAGGACAAACTTTTTCTCCATCTCTACATTCCTTAGGATTATATAACAATGTATTCTGCCTAAAGACAGTCTCTGGATTAAACCTTCTGGCTAATTCTGTTATCTTAAAATGTAAATTATGGGAGTAGGTCTGGTGAGGTCTTTACAACCTCCAGACATTCTTTGGATTCATTGGAGAGTACGTAACTTCATTGCTAACACTAACAAGGGGGTACTCTTTCTGCCCCCATCTGATGCCTATGTCAGAAGCTTTCTCTATCTCCTTTATACTTTAATAAAACTTTATTACACAAAAGCTCTGAGCAATCAAGCCTCGTCTCTGGCCCCGGATTGAATTCTTCTCCTCTGGGGGCTAAGAATCCCAGGGTCGTGATTCAACAACAACCTTTCAGGTCTGTAAGATCCCCTGGAGTTGTTTGCTTGCTAAGTTTTGTCCAACTTTTTGCAATCTCATGAACTGCAGCATGCCAGGCTTCTCTGTCTTTCACTATCTCCCGGAATTTGCTCAAACTCATGTCCATTGAGCTAGTGATGCTATACAACCATCTCATCCTCTGTCATCCCCTTCTCCTCTTGCCCTCAATCTTTCTCAGCCTCAGGGTCTTTTCCAATTGGTCAGTTTTTCCCATCAGAAGGCCAAAATATTGTAGCTTCAGCTTTAGCATCAATCCTTCCAATGAATATTCAGGGTTGATTTCCTTTAGGATTGACTGGTTTGATCTCTTTGCTACCCAAGGGATTCTCAAGTGTCTTCTCCAGCACCACAGTTCAAAAACATCAATTCTTGGGCACTCAGTCTTCTTTATGGTCCAACTTTCACATCCATACATGACTACTGGAAAAACCATAGCTTTGATTAGATGGACCTTTGTTGGCAAAGTGATGTCTCTGCTTTTTAGTATGCTGTCTAGGTTGGTCATAGCTTTTCTTCCAAGGATCAAGTGTCTTTTAATTTCATGGCTGCGGTGACTGTTGGCATTGATTTGGGAGCCCAAGAAAATGAAATTTGCCACTGTTTCCATTTTTTTCCCCTTCTATTTGCCATGAAGTGATGGGACCAGATGCCACGATCTTAGCTTTTTGACTGTTGAGTTTTAAGCCAGCTTTTTCATTCTCCTCTTTCACCTTCATCAAGAGGCTCTTTAGTTCCTCTTCACTTTCTGCCATAAGGGTAGTGTCATCTGCATATCTGAGGTTATTGATATCTCTCCCAGCAATCTTGATTCCAGCTTGTGCTTCATCCAGCCCATAATTTCACAAGATATATGGCACATATAAGTTCAATAAGCAGGGTGACAAAATACAGCCTTGACGTACTCCTTTCCCAATTTGAAACCAGCTCATTGTCCCATGTCCAGTTCTGTTACTTCTTAACCTGCATACAGGTTTCTCAGAAGAAAGGTACTGTTGTCTGGCATTCCCATCTCATTAAGAATATTCCACAGTTGGTTGTGATCCACACAGTCAAAGGTTTTAGCATAGTCAATGAAACAGAAGTATATGATTTTTTGGAATTTCCTTGCTTTTTCTATGATCTAGCATATGTTGGCAACTTGATCTCTGGTTCCTCTGCCTTTACTAAATCCCGCCTGTACATCTGGAAGTTCTCAGTTCATGTATTGCTGAAGCCTAGCTTGAAGGATTTTGAGCATAATCTTGCTGGCGTGTGAAATGAATACAATTGTGCTGTAGTTTGAGCATTCTTTGGCATTGCCTTTTTTTGCAACTGGAATAAAAACTGACCTTTTCCAGTCCAGTGGCCACTGCTGTTTCCAAACTTGCTGGCATAATGAGTGCAGCACTTTAACAGTCTCATCTTTTAAGATTTGAAATAGCTCAGTTGGAATTCCATCATCTCCACCAGCTTTGTTCATAGTAATGCTTCCTAAGGCCCACTTGACTTCACACTCCAGGATGTCTGGCTCTAGGTGAGTAACTACATCTTTGTTGTTATCTGGGTCATTAAGATCTTTTTTTGTACAGTTCTTCTGTGTATTCTTGCCACCTTTTCTTAATCTCTTGTGCTTCTGTTAGGTCCTTGCCAGTTTTGTCCTTTATTGTGTCCATCTTTGTATGAAATGTTCCCTTGATACATCTAATTTTCTTAAAGAGATCTCTAGTCTTTCTCATTCTATTGTTTTCCTTTATTTCTTTGCTTTGTTCACTTAAGAAGGCTTTCTTATCTCTCCTTGCTCTTCCTTGGAACTCTGCGTTCAGTTGGATATATCTTTCCTTTTCTCCTTTGCCTTTCACTTCTCTCGGCTATTTGTAAGGCTTCCTCATACAATCACTTTGCCTTCTTGCATTTCTTTTTCTGGGGGATGGTTTTGGTCACCACCTCCTGTACAATATTACGAACCTCTGTCCATAGTTCTTTCAGTGCTCTGTCTACCAGATCTAGTCCCTAGAATCTATTTGTCACCTCCACTGTATAATCATAAAGGATTTGATTTAGGTTATAAGTGAGTGGCCTAGTGGTTTTCTGTACTTTCTTCAATTTGACCCTGAATTTTGTAATAAGGAGCTGATTATCTGAGCCACAGTCAGCTCCAGGTCTTGTTTTTGCTGATTGTATAGAACTTCTCCATCTTCAGCTGCAAATAATATAATCTGATTTTGGTACTGACCATTTGGAGATGTCCATGTGTAGAGTCCCCTGGAGTAGGAAATGACAACCCACTCTGGTATTCTTGCCTGGGAAATTCCATAGTCAGAGGAGCCTGGCAGACATGACTTAGCAACAAAACCATCACCAAACTTATGTGTACTGACCTAGGAAGATGATCATTGTCCACTCACAATGAAAAGGCTAGTTTCAAAATATACATTGTGGTCCAATTTTGTTCTATATGAGCTTGCTAGGGCTGCTAAAACAAATACCATGACCAAAATCTATTTTCTCACAATTCAGGAGGCTGCACATCAGAGGTCAAGGTATCAGCAAGGCTTTTTCTCCTGAAGCCTCTCTTCTTGGCTTGCTTCCTCATGTTCTTCCTTCTGTGTGTGTGTCTGTGCCCTAATCTCTCCTTGTAAGGACACCAGCCATACGGGATTAGTAGTGGTGTTGGTGGCGCAGTTGTTTCCAACCCTTTGCGACTCCACAGACTGTGGCTTACCAGGCTCCCTGTCCATGGGATTCTCTGGGCAAGAATACTGGAGTGGATTGCCATTCCCTTCACCAGAGGATTTTCCTGACCCAGGAATTGCCGGGTTTCTTGCACTGCAGGCAGATTCTTTACCATTTGATCTACAGGGAAGGCCCACTCTAAAGGCCTCATTTTAATTTAATTACCTCGCTAAAGGCCCTGTCTCCAAAGAGTCACATTCTGAAGTGCTGAGAACACATGGGCTTCAACACATGAACTGGGCGGGGTGGAGGGGGGTGGAGTCAGGACTTGGATACAATTCAGCCCATAATATGCTCTTAAAATATTTTGTGTGTATATGAAAGGTTTTCATTTTCAATCCATATTTCTGAATTGCTAGAAATTTTATGATTATAAATTCATCTGTTAAGTCAGTTCAGTTCAGTTGCTCAGTCGTGTCCGACTCTTTGTGATCCCATGAATCGCAGCACGCCAGGTCTCCCTGTCCATCACCAACTCCCAGAGTTCACTCAGACTCACGTCCATCGAGTCCGTGATGCCATCCAGCTGTCTCATCCTGGGTCATCCCCTTCTCCTGCCCCCCAATCCCTCCCAGCATCAGAGTCTTTTCCAATGAGTCAACTCTTCACATGAGGTGGTCAAAGTACTGGAGCTTCAGCTTTAGCATCATTCCTTCCAAAGAAATCCCAGGGCTGATCTCCTTCAGAATGGATTGGTTGGATCTCCTTGCAGTCCAAGGGACTCTCGAGAGTCTTCTCCAACACCACAGTTCAAAAGCATTAATTCTTCAGCGCTCAGCCTTCTTCACAGTCCAACTCTCACATCCATACATAACTACTGGAAAAACCATAGCCTTGACTAGACAGACCTTTGTTGGCAAAGTAATGTCTCTGCTTTTCAATATGCTATCTAGGTTGGTCATAACTTTTCTTCCAAAGAGTAAGTGTCTTTTAATTTCATGGCTGCACTCACCATCTGCAGTGATTTTGGAGCCCCCCCAAAATAAAGTCTGACACTGTTTCCCCATCTATTTGCCATGAAGCGATGGGACCAGATGCCATGATCTTAATTTTATGAAGGTTGAGCTTTAAGTCAACTTTTTCACTCTCCTCTTTTACTTTCATCAAGAGGCTTTTTATTCTCTTCACTTTCTGCCCTAAGGGTGGTGTCATCTGCATATCTGAGGTTATTGATATTTCTCCCAGCAATCTTGATTCCAGCTTGTGCTTCTTCCAGCCCAGTGTTTCTCTCAGTTCAGTTCAGTTCAGTCGCTCAGTCATGTCCGACTCTTTGAGAGTCCCATGAATCGCAGCACACCAGGCCTCCCTGTCCATCACCATCTCCTGGAGTTCACCCAGACTCACGTCCATCGAGTCAGTGATGCCATCCAGCCATCTCATCCTCGGTTGTCCTCTTTTCCTCCTGCCTCCAATCCCTGTAAGCATCAGAGTCTTTTCCAATGAGTCAACTCTTCGCATGAGGTAGCCAAAGTACTGGAGCTTCAGCTTTAGCATCATTCCTTCCAAAGAAATCCCAGGGCTGATCTCCTTCAGAATGGACTGGTTGGATCTCCTTGCAGTCCAAGGGACTCTCAAGAGTCTTCTCCAACACCACAGTTCAAAAGCATCAATTTTTCGGCGCTCAGCCTTTTTCGCAGTTCTCTACTATGTATAAAATTGATAACTAGTGAGACAGCTGTACAGCACAGGGAACTCTACTCAATGCTCTGTGGTGACCTAAATGGGAAGGAAATCTAAAACAGAATGATATGTGTATACAGATAACTGATTCACTTTGCTCTACAGCAAAAACACAGCATTGTAAAGCAACTATCTCCAACAATTTTTTTACAGAAAATATTAGCGAATTATCTATACTTACTTAAATGGATGATCTGAAAAACAATATACCACCTGACCTGATACTGATAAAGTTGCACGTTAGAGGGGGAGAAGGATGTATATGATCTATTGAATGTACATGAAGGGCCTAGAAAAGGTCTGCTTGAAGGACAAAAATGTCCACAGAATTCAGTTATGATAAAACTCAAACAGAGTCATGAAACAGTAAAGAAGAGGAAAAAATCAGATGAAGGATGTGGAAATAAAGCTATTCAAAAGAGGGAAGGAACTACCAGAGGAACTTTTTTTTTAATGTAAGGGTGGAAGATAGGGGCAGGTACTCACATATCACATTATAATGATAGAACAAGCAGAACAAGACTGATAAGCAAGAGTGTAATTGAAGAAAGCGTTTCAAAAAACACCCAAATTCAGCTCCAAGCTGAATTGTGTCCCTCTCTCCCCGCCACCAAAAAAAAAAAAGATTCACTACAGTCCTAGATCCTAAACCTCAGAGAAGGAAAGGAAATTGAAGTTGCTTCAGTTGTGTCTGACTCTTTGTGATCCCATGGACTACAGCCTTCCAGGATCCTCCTTCCATGGAATTCTCCAGGCAAGAATACTGGAGTGGGTAGCCATTTCCTTCTCCAAGGGGTCTTCCCGATCCAGGGATCAAACCTGGGTCTCCCACATGGCAGGCAGATTCTCTACCAACTGAGCCACTGGGGAAGCCAAGGGGAGCTTCTCTGGGGACAGAGACGTCACTGATGGTCTGGTTAAGACGAGGTCATTAGGGCGGACCTTAACCCAAGAGGACCAAGTCCTTATGAACAGAGGAAATCTGGACCCAGAAGATGATGTGAAGACTCGGGGAGAATGCCACGTGAAGACAGAGGATTGGAGGATGCATCTACTTGTCAAGGAATGCCAAAGATCATGCAAACCTCCAGAAACAGAGACAAGGAAGGGGCCCAGCCCAGCTGACACCTCCAGAAACATGAGTGATTCCTGTCGCATTAATCACTCAATTTGTGGTACTATTTTATGACAGCCCTAGGACTCTAATATAAATACCAGATTAGAAAACACAAGTTTCTGGTTAGTTCTTTACCAAAACATGAGACAATTTCTAGCCATCTTTCTTAAAAATTATTATTTCCAGGATCAGAAAAATAAAGCTTTAAACTAGTTGTTCTCGTGGTGGTGGTTTAGTCACTAAGTCATGACTGACTCTTTGTGACCCCATGGACTGTAGCCCGCCAGGCTCCTCTGTTTATGGGATTTCCTAGGCAAGAACACTGGAGTGGGTTGCCATTTCCTTCTCCACAGGATCTGACCAACCCAGGGATTAACCTGTACCTCCTGTATTGCAGGCAGATTCTTTACTGCTGAGCCAAAAGTTGTTCTCATAAGCTTGGATTTTTATGACAGCAGTAAGTAATGCCATTGTAAAAAGTTTTTAAGAAAATATGAAGAGAAAAGTCAGTCCCACTTCATAAACCACCTTGTGAACACATTTCCTTCCGGGCTCTTCTCTAATGCAGTATACACACAACACGTTTGTACATACATATACATACACAATTTCATGACCAGAAGGACCTACTGAATTTTTATTCCCACTTTCTTTTCCCAAACAATGCATAACATTAAATATAAGAAGTGGTAGCAATACTTTTCTTGCCTATGCAATCAATCAGATGAGTGTTACATAACACCTAGCTGTTTAGGTATTACTATAAACATCAAAATAAAGGTCTTTGTGCAGGAACTCTCAAGCCACATCTCAGGTATTTTCTTAGATGCCTAGAAGTGGAATTCATGGTCAGGAAAAAGAAAATTTTGTTTCTTCTGAACTTTTGCTTTTCAAAATAAGATGAACTATTGATCAGCTGAACAGGTTTAAGTTAGATTCTGGTGGCTACTTGTGACTGGCTATAGAATACCTATCTTTTCTCCATTTGTGGGAATTTTTTCTTTTTTTTTTTTTATTCTCCAAGGTCCTGATGCACTTCTCCTGAGGCAAAAGTCATTCAGACCCAGAGGTAGATAAGTGATGCTGGCGTCAGCTCTACAACTGAGCAGAGGGCTATATCGCAGGGCAGGCCAAGTACGTAAGCAAAGGAGGGGAGCACGCCCTGGGCTTGCCTGCTAAGTGCCCAAAGGGTGCGGGGGACCTGGGGTGGGCTCTCCACAGGATGGGGGCAGGGTGGAGGGGGGAGCTGGATCCCAGGGCACACACTGCTGGGCTGTTAGGGTGTTACACCTTACACATCAGCACCTTCCTATCCCATCCCCTCCCTTTCCAACCCAGCCTGAACCCCAACCAAACGGTAGAAGTTGCTTCTGAATGAATCCCACCAAAGTGAACAGTATTCAAAGGTTTCAGTAAAAGGGGGCATTGATGGGGGTTTGCTGAAGACTGTTCTTAGAAGCCTGGAGGGACTAGAAAAATGCATGTAACATTAAATGTGGACAAACATATGCATCGTAATAATTTCAACACTTGAATCTGTTCAAGTCCGCCAGTCCCATGTCAAGGTCCTGGGATGAGAAGTGATTTCTAAACAGACATGCCCTTACAGTCTGCAAGCTGCACAGGGACCAATGAGAAGGGAATCAGAGATAGGAGTAAAGTTTGGGGGGAACCCAATTGAAGAATAACCTATTTTCATGACTCAAATCAGGCTACACTGGTATATAGCCTGCTGTTTTTATAGGTTATGTCAGAGGAATCTTTACATGACAATCTTTCCATGACCTAGCAACCTCATCCTAAAAGTATAAGGTGTATTTAGGATGGCAGAAACATTAAGCTGCCTATGTTTAATAATCTGAGCAAAGCTAATGACAGGAATTAGGCACAATAATCTTTTTAAACTGATTCAAATAAAACAAACATTGAAGTTCCCCAGATGTTCTCTTAGTTACAAGACTACATTCAAAGACCTACTTTTTACGAAAGTTTTAGTTAGTACAAAGGTACTTATACCCAGTCTTATCAGAAACCAACATAAATGGCAGCTGAAGGCCGGTTTCTGAGACATCAGGCAGGACAGAACACTTCCTCCCACAACCCCAGGATTCAACATTGGTACAAAATCTAGCTATTTTATTGCTGCCACCTTGCAAATTGGGAAAGGAGTACATCAAGGTTGTATAGTGTCACCCTGCTTATTTAACTTATATGCAGAGTACATCATGAGAAATGCTGGGCTCTATGAAGCACAAGCTGGAATCAAGATTGCTGGGAGAAATATCAATAACCTCAGATATGCAGATGATACCACCCTTATGGCAGAAAGCGAAGAACTAAAGAGCCTCTTGATGAAAGTAAAAGAGGAGAGTGAAAAAGTTGGCTTAAAACTCAACTCAATTCAGAAAACTAAGATCGTGGCATCTGGCCCCATCACTCCATGGGAAATAGATGGGGATATTGTGGAAACAGTGAGGCTTTATTCTGGGGGGCTCCAAAATCACTGCAGATGGTAATTGCAGCCATGAAATTAAAAGACGCTTGCTCCTTGGAAGAGAAGCTATGACCAATCTAGACAGCATATTGAAAAGCAGAGACATTTTGCCAACAAAGGTCTGTCTAGTCAAAGCTATGGTTTTTCTAGTAGTCATGTATGGATGGGAGTTGGACTATAAGGAAACCTGAGCACCAAAGAATTGATGCTTTTGAACTGTGGTGTTGGAGGACTCTTGAGAGTCCCTTGGACTGCAAGGAGATCCAACCAGTCAATCCTAAAGGAGATCAGCCCTGAATGTTCATTGGAAGGACTGATGCTGAATTAAAACTCCCAATACCCTGGCCACCTGATGCAAAGAACTGACTCACTGGAAAAGACCCTCATGCTGGGAAAGACTGGAGGTGGGAGGAGAAGGGGACAGAGGATGAGATGGTTGGATGGCATCATCGACTCAACGGACATGAGTTTCAGTAAACTCCAGGAGTTGGTGATGGACAGGGAAGCCTGGTGTACTGCAATCTATGGGGTCGCAGAGAGTACATGACTGAGCAACTGAATTTACTTTTACCCCACAAATTTTAACGCTAAACTTTATCATCTCAAGACTTCATGCTATGTGAACGCTTATGTGCAGAAAACCTTTTATCACCACAGACTTAGCAGACAGCATGGCTCCTGTGCTGTCAAAACCCAAGGGAGGACAGGAAGGGCAGGACTCAGAGGGCTCAGGGCAAGTGAGGACAGATGGTAGCAAAGTACATCAAGAACAGAACTCCTAGAATCAAATCTCCCTTCAAATGGATTGCCAGCCCAAGAAAGACAATTATTTCAGGGATGTCAATTAACTTTTATGGAGAGAGCTTTTCTTTCTTTGGAAAAACAAAATATTGCGTTTTAATATCAGAAATTTTTTACCTATCTTTATTCTTCAAACTTCATGTCAAGTCACAGATATATAGTCCATACCACATAGTAGCTATCTTGTTTCTTTTTGATGTGCACTCTTTCAGGCAGAAAGAGTAATAACAAGAAAACACTGAAAATGAATTCAGTGAACAACCGATTTTCAGTATATAAAGTGTACAGTACATTCCAGTGTGGTCCATTATGTACAATTTAAAAGTGCATCTCCTCTAAAACATCACATATGTACATAATTCTTATCACAAAAGAACCCACACAGAGAGTTATTAAGCTTCAAAGCTGAATCACAGGGAATACTTTTTGAAAACTGCAAAACCTTGTGTATTTTAGAAGCAAAGTCATCCCAGATTAAACATTACTGAAAAAACGTCAAGCTTTAGAGATCATGGACATCAAACCCATTACTTAAACCAAGTAGCATTTAGAAAGTAGCTAACACTTTGTTTTGTTCTGTTGTCAATAAAAAACTTTCTAAAGAAGTTTAAGCTAAGAAATATCAGCACGGAGAGTGGGGACGTGGGGAGAGGGGAAGAAGGATAGAGGTGGGGGGCTGGCGCAAAGCAGAGATGGCCACCCATCTACCTGATTGTAAACTGCTGGACATATTGTTGGGCTTCCCTGATAGCTCAAGAGGTATCAGCCTGTAAAGCAGAAGACATGGGTTCAATCCCTGGGTCAGGAAGATCCTCTGGAGGAGGAAATGGCAACCTACCCAGTATTCTTGCCTGAAAAATCCCACAGACAGAGGAGCCTGGCAGGCTACAGTCCACGGATTGCAGAGTTGGACACGAGTAAGACTGTTTCAGGAGAGACTCAACAGTTCTCTATATAGCTTACTTCCAGAAAACAACAGTTCTCAGAAAATTTTCCGTTTAGAATTGATACACATAACTGAAAATAGACTGTTAGATAATTCTTAGAAGTTTCCCTTCAAGTTCTTCTGGTTAAACCAATATTTATTTTTCTTATATTCAAATTATAGTTGTTGGGTCAGTTCAGTTCAGTCGCTCAGTCGTCTCTTTGCGACTCCATGAATCGCAGCACACCAGGCCTCCCTGTCCATCACCAACTCCTGGAGTTCACTCAGATTCACGTCCATCGAGTCGGTCATGCCATCCAGCCATCTCATCTGTAGCCCACCCACCCCCCTTTTTTTTTCAAATCAACCAACTTTTTATTCTTGAAAGGATAATATTAAAACATACCCGTTTCCAAGTCACTAGAGATGGTTTGGATTAAAGTAATTGGAAAGGGGATGCTACTTAATCTCATTTCTTCCGTGTCATCTGACACCTGGTATCTGATATTTTAGGAATGATGGGAACCATAAAAAGTGAGAAAAATAGGACTGTTTACAGATTAAGCCAGCATTATAGATGTTTCTGAAAAATAACTTTTATTCTGAATCAGTGATAAGCTACATATTCATCTGTCACTATTTCAAGTCACAATTATATTGACATCTCTCCTTTGAAACACTGAACCGTTTTTTCTACTTTCCAAACATCATTTGAAAGCAAATAATTATTCTAAAGATAAAGCATCAGAAACAAATTCTCTCCACCCAAGGTGACTTTAATTTTCAGATCGCAGCATTTTAGAGATACACCATTTAATTTTTCCTATTTTTACTTCTTCTTGGCAGTTTTTTCAAACTGAAAATTTAAACTATGACAAGAAAAGCATTCAAAACATAATACAAATATATACAAGAATACAAGAAATGTTTAAAACAAAAATATTGCATTACAGTATCTCCAAATATGATGTGCTCTTGAAATGACCAAAAACCACAGGGTGCAGCTCTCTCATATCCTACACAGATCTATGTTCATATCTCTTCATATATATTTATTTTTATTTTGCCTCTTGGTGCCTAAAGTAACTGAGACTCAAAAAGATACCTAATATGACATGTAAAACAGGGTACCTGTGATTTTTTTACATCCTAATCTGAACACATCTTAATTGGTACAATATTACTCTTAACAATAGGCAAGCGATATATATGAAATGACATACTATAATACAATGTTTTCAGAATCATAAACAATTTCCACAATGACATGAAAAATCTGCAAATTAACTCACCTCATTATAAAGTGAAATTCTCGTGTATCATAGTAAGAATGCTACTATTAGAAGCATTCTAAATTATTTCATTTTCTAGTGTAGAAAGGTTATGGTAGAAAAAATAAGGTGCATTTTTAATAAGCCACCAACAGCCTGACACATACACACCCAGTGCAAACTATCCAAGAAAATAATCCTTATTTTAATATGAGATGTTTCACTACACAGCTCGACTAAAGGTAAAATGAGAAATAGCTTTCCAGCATTAATATGGCATAATCACAGACAATTCAATGTATATATATGCAGTCAGTGAAAATAAAGAATAACATTCCATCCTTTGATTTATTGTTTTTAAATTCTACCTTACCTTTTAGAATTGGGAACAATTCTAAAAATTTAGATATTTTCCTAGTTTCCATAGCTAACTAGAAGACTAGATATTTTGATGGTCAGCTACTAGAAATTAATGATCCACTGGTGATACCCTTGCTGTGTTTTCTTCTTTACTATGAAACCGTAACCCTCTATTGCTATTTTGTTTCATGCAGCACCAACCCAACTTCATTTTTCCCTAAGAAAAATAAATATATAAAGAAGACACTGTGAGGCATATATTCACAAGGTCTCAATTTCTTAAAACATAAGTATGGGTATATTTATTTCTCTCAAATGCATACAAGACAATAATTACACAGCAACAAATCTTTAGTTCAACAATGATTTGATTCATAAGCATTTGAATGAAATTTACATAATTTCACATCCATACCCTTGCATTTTAAATACTGTAAGTAAAAAAGCCCCCCAAATAACCAATTCTTATATTTCCTATTTAGTCCTCTATACATCCAAACTTTAAAAAGTTACAAACTGAACATTATACAGAACATATAAATCATGTTTAAAAACTTGAGGTTTTAAAACCACTGTTCCCCAATATGACTCATAAAAGTCCTCATGCTGACAAGTGCAGTCCTAGGTGGTAAAGTGAACTGGAGGAGGGGAAGAAAGAAGAGACAGACACAAGTTTGCTGTCTTAATATTTTACTAATCCTGTCAGTTAAAAATGGTGATGTCATGAGAAATAACAGTTTAGGTTTAATATGAGGAATGGACTCTGCCTCACAGTTTGAGACATGCATTTCAAGTATTTTCCTATTTGATCTGAGCTCCCTGCAGCAAACTGATGCTGAAAGAGAATAACTATTTTCTTCCATACATTCTCTCAATGTCCGCCTGGTAATGTGTTTTAAGCTCTTTGCGTTTCAGCTTGAAGGCATCTGTCACCAGACCAGTTTCAGGGGTCCACGGTTCAGGGCTCAAACGAATTTTTACTGGAATTTCAAACTTTTCCAGACTTGCTGAGATTGTGGAAAAAAGAAATTAAAAAGTGAACACAGAGTCATGAAAAATATACAATTAAAATTCTTAGCAAATAGTTTTAACTTCCTCAGTCTCCACACACCCATCAAAATGTAAAACCTACAGCTAATAAATCTCACTTCTAAGCAATTTATACCTCAGAAATACTAGAAGCAAAACATAGATATATATATATAAGAATTATAATAGCAAAAAACTGTTTAGAAAATCTACATGTCCATCAACAGAATGAGTTGGGTAAATTATGATATAGGCATAAAATGTACACAATTCATTCATTAAAAATAAGTCAGATCTATTGGTAGGGGTATATAAAGATACTTGCCATATATTGTTAGGTTTAAAAAAAATGATTTTGCTTTGTGTTTGAACCCTACATAAACTTACATGCAACTAGATGTGTAGGACGAGGATACAGACAAAATAAACCATATGCCTCAAGGGGCTAGTATCCAGGATTAAAAAAAAGCAAGTGTCACTTTTGATCTTATACCTATTTGTTTTCTTTGAATTTATTTTTTAAAAAATCACTTTAGAGGACTTTCCTGGTGGCTCAGTGGTAAAGAATCCACCTGCCAATGCAAGAGACACAGGTTCAATTTCTGATCTGGGAAGATTCCATATGTCTCAAAGCAACTATGCCCATGCGCCTCATCTATTAGGCCAGTGCTCTAGAGCCCGGGAGCTGCAACCACTGAAACCTGAGCACCCTAGAGCCCGTGCTCCACAGCAAGAGAAGCCACGGCAAAGAGAACCTGAGTGATGAGAAGCTCACGTGCTGGAAAGAGAGTGGCCCCAGCTCTCTGCAACCAGAGAAAAAGCCCACGCAGCAACAAAGACCCAGCACAGCCAAAAATAAAAGAAATCATTTTCTAAAAATCACTTTAAAAACTAAGAAATAATAAAGTTAAAACAGAAATCTAGTGACTGAGCCAGGATAGTCGCCGTGAGCTCTGAGGAAGAATGTGTGCTCCCTACTGTGTTTCTCACACACCGCTCGATACCAAGGAGATCCGCAAGAGGTGAAGGATTGGGGGGGGTGGGCGAATGAGATCTGAAGAAGCACATTTCCTTATTAAGGCTGATTTACTTTTCAGCACTTGTTTCACAAATATTTACCAGCAAAAATTATTGTGTAAAATGCTTTAGTAAACATTGTTTTAAAATACAAAAATGAATAGTTTCTGCTCTCAATTGGTATACTATTGGGAAAAGGGTAAACATTTAGCCATAATAATACATATATTTTTAAAGAACTGAATTCAAGATATAAGTGCCTTGGGAACAAAAATGATATATTAACTCAAATAACAAAGTTTTATTCTTCAAAGATTACAAGTATTTCAGGAGTGGTTTCTAACTGGAAAAGCCACCATGAGAAAAAGCAGTACGGTAGGGACCAAGCATTAAGGGACATGAGTCTGACAACACTGAGATGCACGGAGACTCGCACACAAGCCCTGGAAGCCCACGCTCAGCTATAAACAGTCAGCACTGCACTCAAAATGACGCTAGCAACAGCGATATACTCTACACCACGTTTTAGAAAAATGAACACAGCAACAATCACGTGACAGGTTGGGGAAATGGGGACTCTAATAAAAACTATGAGTATTCCTTCTTTATTTTGCTGTGAATATGTTTGTATATATGGTAAGCAAATACTTTTGTTTTCTTCTCCCAGTTCTCTTGTCATAATATATTATAAGTTGACTTTATATCACAGTATTTAAGTTACAGGATATCAAAGTAGCAGAGTTAAAAAATCACTCAGGGGTGTGCAAACACTTCTGGAGAAAAGGTTCATGTATTTTCAGTTGCACACAAGATAACTGTTTAATGTTAGGTGACAGTGTGACTTTGTTACTGTCTTTTCTTGGAACTTAAACTATGGTGTAAGGAAATGTACGTGGGTGCCAAGCTGACAATAGGAGGACTGTGGTGGTTTTATGCATCATCTGGACTAGGCTGGAGTTCCCAGTTATTCAATTTGAAAGTGGTTTTATAGATATGGCTAAGTCAGTTCAAAGATCTTGAGAGCTGAGCTGAGGCCCCCCCCTCAAAAAAGAAGCAATTCTGCCTATGGACAAGGGCTTTGATCCCTGCCTAAGAGCTCCAGTCCACTTTTTCAACAGTCTATCCTACAGATTGCCAATTCTGTCCAGCCGGCCCCAGTGAAAAGGTACACCAATTGCCTGCCTTAAAAGTTTGCATAGTTAAATATATTTAACCTACTGATTCTTTTTCTCTGGTGTGAATCAAATATAGATTTGGCTTAAAAATGAAGTTGGATCCCTTCTTCACATCATATATAAAAATGGATTAAGGACCCAAATATAAGGACAAAAACTACAAAACTCTTAGAAGAAAATAAAGAAAATATTTACTTGTAACTTAGATTAGGCAGTGGCTTCTCAAATGTGAAGTACAAGCAACCAAAGGAAAAAAAGGAAACTGTTCCTTATAAAAATTAAAATTGTTGTACTTCAAAGGATACCATCAAGAAAGTAAAAACACAACCCAAACAATGGTAGAAAATACTTACAAATCACATATCTGATAAGGATTTATATATCTAAAATATATAAAGACCCATATAGTGACATATTTTATTTTCCTGGGCTCCAAAATCACTGCAGATGGTGACTGCAGCCATGAAATTAAAAGATGCTTACCCTTTGGATGGAAAGCTATGACAGACCTAGACAGTATATTAAAAAGCAGAGACACCACTTTGCTGACAAAGGTCCATGTGTAGTCAAAGCTACGGTTTTACCAGTAGTCATGTACAGATGTGAGAGATAGACCATAAAGAAGGGGGAATGCCAAAGAAGTCATGCCTTCGAACTGTGCTGCAGAAACTTGAGAGTCCCTTGGACAGCAAGGAGATCAAACCAGTCAATCCTAAAGGAAATCAACCCTGAGTATTCATAGGAAAGACTATGCTAAAGTTGAAGTTCCAATACTTTGGCCAATAAAAGGAAATGAAGTGTTGATACACGCTACGACAAAAATATAGAGATGAACATTACATGCTAAGTGAAAGAAACCAGTCATAAAAACCCATATACGACATGGTTCGACTTGTACAAAAACTCTAGAACAGGCAAATCTACAGAAACAGAAAGATCAGTGGCTCCCAAGGACTAAGAGGTCTGAGGTATGATGAGGAGTGCCTGCTGATGGACACAATATTTCTTTTTTGAGGTAATGACAAAGACAATGAGGTGATAACAATCTGAAACTGGTATGGCAATGTGTACAATTCTGCCAACATACTAAAAAACTACTGTATACTAAATGGTTGAGTTGTTTGGTGTGTAAATTATATGTCTGTTTATAAAATTTACTTTTAAAAAATATATATTAAGTATATAAATTTTTAAATTATGCTTAATTGTTTCAGTATTCCACCTTAGAGAGAAACAATATAGGTTTCTAACTTTAATTAGAAACCTAAACTTAATTCAGCATCAGTGCAAGGATTTTGAGTTACCTAGAAAAGCTGGAAACTATATTCAGGCTGACATGCTACAAAACATAATTACTGCTGAAATAAAGGGTCAGAATAACTTCATCTGATTAAATGAGATCTACATTTTTCATTATCTTGAATGACATATCTAAGGAGAATAAAAATGCACACTTATATTTTACTTAACGCTGATGACTCAGACAGTATAGCTGTTTTTATTAAACCAAGAATATCACACTACGTCTCTCTGTGCCCCCTCCACAATACACACACACACACATACAAAATGGGTAGAGGATACGTGAGTACAGCCAACCACCACCACACTGACAATGTAGAGTCTTGGACTGTTCACTGTGGGTTGGGGTGTCTGGGAAGCCCAGCAGGGCCTTGGAAACAGCAGAGCAGAGTGGAGAAAGGGCCAACCCGGAAAACAGAAGCTGTGAGAAGAGAACATTCTGATACGTGTACATCAGTGGTGGGCGTGGTGGCCTTGTGTGTCCCCAGAGGAACTTGAATAGGGGTGACAAGCATGTTCTTCTCCCGACTAATGGTAGGAAAATATGATTGGTTTCTGAGCAGGAAATGTAACCTAAGCCCTTGTAACAAAAACGGAATAAACAAGTTTAAGTATTCTCTTCCCATCTCCTTTCCCAGAACCAGTTAACACTCTCACTCACCTGAAATAGCAGCTTCAGAAAGCACTTTAAGTACCTCGTTTTCCATTTCACTACTGTTACACAGCTCCTCCCAAGTCCCATTAAGTCCTTTCTTTCGTGCTAATTCTGTTAGTTCCTTTTGATTTGGCACAACAAATCCAATGACGTAAGAATGATAACTGAAATATATACAGGATAATTTCGTTAGGGCACTAAATGGCATACCATGTTAACTGTGGTTACTGATTACACTCAAATTTAGTAACCAACTCTACCATTTTAAAGAATACACATAAGGCATATTTGCCACACTTATTTCATGCAACAGCCAATTTTACTGTCTGATTCATAACACGTTCTGACACTCTGGCAGAATTCATTGCTAAATAAACCTTAATCTGACATTTCATGATGAATTTCAGCTATGTATATAATAACTATTATGAATCATGCTTTTAAATTAGAAAATTTATCTTTAAAAATTCACATCAATAGACTAAATAAAAATAAAAGCTAATGAAAGTAAGAAGCTGTTTTTAAAAAATTATGGCAACAAGTCAAACTAATGTAATTATATATATTTATTCTTTTGTTATCATGAGAATTTGTATTCTAGAGGAACTCTAAGCACACCCACAGAAACCAGTCCCCTGAAGAAATGACAGCATCATCAGAAGAAAGACAGTGCTGGTTAATATCACACCAGAAAATCCAGAACTGTTAGCATCACTAAAGAAAACACTTCATAACTAACAGAGGGCACAATCATTTATAAATCGATATGATAAATCTCTAAAGTGGGCTGTACCTCAAAGTCTATTTCTAAACTGGTTCTTCTAATATCAGATTTTATTTTTCATAATAAGTATTATGTTAACTGCAGCAGTAAGTCTTCTAGGCTGGCCACAAAACACTCAATCACTACCACTGGGGAACGATTGCCACATACAGTAGTGTTATGGAAAAATGTGAACAGTGTGTCAATCTGAAATTCCAACACATTTCCCAAGAGTGCATTCCTGGGATTTTAACTTTAAACTCTCCTTCCCAGCTGCCTCTGAATCATCATGGGCGAGAGACGCTATGTGTGAAGCCACAGCTTAACTTAGCTTAAGGGGGAAAGGAAGCCCTCCTTTGGGGTTCCTGGGGCCCCAGGCAGGCTGAAATTGAGAAGGGGTAGTAAGAACTGAGCAGAGGACTGTTGGCCAACCAATTTCCTTCTTTACTCCCCTCTCCTCTAGACTGGTTGCGGGAAGCCTCCTTGTGTAGAAGGACAAGCAGCTCAGAGAACCAAAGCAGCGGGAGGGTTATTTCCTTCACCTTCCTATCACATGGGACTCTGCACCAAGACGTAAAACAGCAATCAGACAGAGGATGATAGAAAGGAGCATCACAAAGCAAGAGTCAGCCAGTGGCTGTAATGAGAAGAGGAAAACGCATGAGAAGGAAGAGGTCTCGGGATAACTTTACCAAGAAGGCCAGCAGAGAAAGGAAGGGCCGACAGCATTACCAAATGTTTTAAGCAGCATAAATTCTATGCTCTTACCTGTTTGCATACGCACAAATGTTGTCTATTAGTGGGAGATTCTTTAAAGCAGCCTCCACCTTCCCAAGAGAAACATATTCTCCTGCTTGTAGTTTTACAAGGTCCTTCTTACGATCTGTGCAAAAACAGGGCCAGGAGCGGGGCACATTGGAGGGATAGTATTAACACATCTTTAATACATACAAATATTGGCCATTCCCCACAAATACTGGCCATCCCCTAAGTAATTTGCGATCAGTTAAGTTCCTTATAAGAGCTATGCTGAAATTTAAAACACATAATAAAATGAGGCCTTTATTTCTGTACCACTGAATATATTTCTTTTAAAAACTTAGCTTCTTAAGGGACCCCATCCTCAGGGCTTCAGGTATGTTCTGCTCAACAGATTATGTCCTCGGGACACATTAATACCAGAAAGGTCAAGAATATACACTCAAGTGCATGTGAAAGCTCACAGTCTATCCAAAGAGAAGCAGAATGAAAAACCACATCACTTCAGTCCGACATGGCAGTGCTAAGTGCTCAGACTCTCCAACTTGCTGATTTGGGGAGAATTCCTGCAAGTGAGGCCTGAACTGAGTCTTCAGAGAAGACTGAGCTGCAGCCAAGTGGAATGGCACTGGCAAAGAACAGAGCTGCGCCAGTTTGCACTACTGCAGCACAAAGGCAATGGGGGCACATGGGTGAGCGGGGCTACCCTCAACTGAGCCTCTGGGAGCCACTCAAAGGTTTCCAGCAAGAAAGCAGTCAGTGAGATAGGGGTTCAGTAATCATGTGGTGGCCACGAGAGGGTGCATTCAGCAGAGGCAGGCACTGCAACAGAAAGGAATTTCTTGCAACAGGGTGGCAAAAGGTGCAGACCTGACCTACAATCACAGAAACAGGGAGAGATGGACAGAATGATCTTGAGGTGTATTTTATAAGGTAAAGCAGTGGAATATGGATTAACTATGGAGAGCTGGCTACTGAGGCTTTCATCTCCTGCCAGTGTCTAGATGTCATGACTGGGATAGAAGTGCCATTAACTGAGACAAAGAACCCAAGAGGAGAAGCAGGGGAATGTATTTTTCACCTATCAGTCCTGGTACTGAGCTGCCGGGCATTCCTTAGCTCTCAATGGCAAGGGAAGCAAATGCTTCAGACAGGCAAGAGTCTTGCCCAATAACCTCTACATACACAAAAATGATAGCTTCCCGGGTAGCTCAGCTGGTAAAGAATCCACCTGCAATACAGGAGACCCCAGTTTGACTCCTAAGTTGAGAAGATCACCCAGAGGAGGGCATGGCAACCCACTCCAGTATTCTTGCCTGGAGAATTCCGATGGACAGAGGAGCCTGGTGGGCTACAGTCCATGGGGTCGCAGAGAGTTGGACATGACTGAGCAACTAAGCACAGCACACAAAAATGAATACTCCCTACTAAGAATTGGACTCTTTAAGTGTTATCTAATAGTAATTAAAAATACCACTTCTGAATAGACCTTAAGGCCTCATAACATGTCAAGCCTTATAAATTCCATACAGTCCCTCTTGTGCATTTTTACATTCCAGAGCTGATACAGAGACCATACCAACATTACAGGAAGATGAATTCTTACACGATTAAACAACTTCTCTAAATATGCAATCTCTTTTTTGAAAAGACACTACAGGAACATCTACTTAAAGGAAAACAGTATCAGCTGGCTCACCAATGATCTTCAAACAACCATCAGGGTCAAACTCCCCAATGTCTCCAGTACAGAGCCACCTCTGTCCATTTTCATCTTCAAAAAAATCAGCTTTTGTTTTCGCTTCGTTTTTGTAGTACCCCACTGTCACATTTTGGCCACCAATAAGAATCTCACCCCTGGGATGTGGTTTATCGGTATTAAAGTATCCACCTAATAAACAGAATGATTTAGAGTTAATTGAATAGTTTTATCCCTCACGCATCAGGTGAATATTTGAAACTATTTTCCATATTTGAAGCTAGTTTCCAAATAGGCTCATCTGATTTTGATCCAATTAGGGTTTTGCAAAGTAAGGCAAACACTATGAACAAAATTCATTATTAAATCTAGCTACAAATTTTCAGTTGCTTAACCATAGCACTTCTGCTTTCAAACTACTATTCCAAGAAAAAAAAATAAACTAAAAACCCCAACATCTAGTGTATAAAACAGTTACATATGTATGTACTGTGCAGGTCAGTACCTTTAAGGATTCTGTAGAGACGCTTAAATATCATACTAATTGATAAAAGTGTTAAATTGTGCATTTTGAGAATCAATCTCAGTATAAAGTCAAACTAGCACATATTTAGAGGATTTATTCCTTACAGGTAACTTCAGAATGGTTCCAAGTTTATGAAACATTTTCACTAGTTTTGCTAAAAGACAGCTGAAAAGTGACACCCAAGGCTTAGAATCTCCTTGTATAAAAGAAAAGTCCATCCAAACAAACCAGAAATAATATGCACATGTTCATAGGATCAAATATTTTAAAAATGACTAGTATTTAAATGGAATGAGCAAGAGATTTTTATGTAATTATAGTAAAAATTTCCTTCTGATAATTTTGGGTTGAAGCCCTCAGAGAAGAGAAAGAAAAAAGAAAAAAATAGGTAAAAATCTTCTGTTTCATAGAATGAATTTTGTGATTTTGTTTCTATAAAATATGATCATTTGCAATATATGGGCATTATTCATTTAATAAATCTTCAAATTTTCCCCATAATTCTTACTTGCATTTATGTAATAATAAAACAAGCAAAAAAACAATTCTTCAAAATCATCTCTGAAACAAGCAAAATAAATTCACTCATAGCTCTAGATAAAAATATTTCTATTTATAAAAGACAAAAGTAAGCACTTATGGGTGATTTTATATTCTAAAATAAGGAAGAAAATGAAGAACAATTCTAATACTATACAAATTAATGCTCTGTGGTTAAAACAGGTTATTACCTTCCTCCCAGTTCTTTAATTTGATTTCGCAGCAAACTAATGGTGCTCCCACTCTGCCGGTATTGTAGTCCCACACTAAGACGTAAACAAAAAAAAGGATTTGATTATGGTAGTTAATAAATTGCTTCTTCTTTTTTTTTTAATTACAAAGATTTATCCCAAAGCTTAGACATCCCCAGAGAATCTTTACAAGCAGAAGCAGCACACTGGTGAACCAGGCTGTGTAGCCCACACTGAGGTGTTTCATTTCTTTAATCTGAAGTGGTTATAAACAAGACATTTTACAGAAGAGTCAGAATCTCCAAGAACCATGGGTCCACATTTCCAGCACAGCAACAACTATAGCCCCTAACAGACAGGACAGGCCTGCTCGTTTCCCCAGATTCCGTACCATCACATTTTCTTATACCCACTAAGTAGCTGCTTGGTTCATGACTCTGCCTTCCCTATTTTTAAGGATGAAGGAGCACAACGGTTTACAGCTATTCCACTTTCTTACTTGACTTAACACAGCTTTGCAGGAGAAATAACCTCTCCAGTCTTCAAAGTAAGACCTCTGAAGCTCCCCTCACATCAGCTTATGCTACCATACCCTATTTAAACTCAGAGTTCAGAGGCCAGGCTGGAGGTTCAGACTGTTCACTTTCAAAGATCTGGGGCAAGACTTCACGATTATAAATTACTATTGCATTAGGTTTCAAGGACCATTCAAATATCAGAAATAAAAGTTTGATACATGATACTTTACAGATTATTTACAACATAAACCATCACTGCTTAATCGCACAACCAATGGAAACCTTAAAAATCAAAGAAAGTAAGGCTCCTTAGGAACTGAATGTGCATGTTTTTAAGAATGCTTGTGTATATTCTGTGAAACAAGACTTACAAGCAGCTTCCAAAAATATGAAAACGATAAAGAACCCAACCGAAAACTGGAAAATATGGAAGTAGTGCAGGATAAACCTGGCATAAGAATGGTACACAAAATCACTTAGGGCAAAGAAAGGAAAATGAATAAGGTTTAGTGTCTACAAATATCTAGAGAAAACAAAGGAGAAGCATAGTTTTTTCTTGGACTGGAGAACAAAGTAACTTTCCTCTATAAAAGGGCACATGGGGCACTAGACAGTCACCTAGGAACCACTTGGGTAATGGACCAGTCATCTAAACTTGTCGCCATGATAAGTTTCTGGGAATTAGATTCTCCAAACCAAAATTAGATTCTCTAGTTTCCCCCTGCACTTATTTTAACAAACCACTCACCTCAATAAACATTTCTGAATTTGACCCTTAATAAACCTAAACAACTAAACAAACACACTAGTTTTTCTACATAAAAAGAAATTTAATAACTGATACAAGATCATATATGTATACAATATAGCTAATGTTTGTTACTAAACCTTTTTTTCTAGAATGCTGCTGCTGCTAAGTGTTAAGTAGTTTTTAATACTACCTATCATAGTTTAACATGAAAAACTCCTCTAGATGAACTAGTGACATTTAGATATACCTCAAGGAGATCCAACCAGTCCATTCTAAAGGAGATCAGCCCTGGGTGTTCTTAGGAAGAAATGATGCTGAAGCTGAAACTCCAGTACTTTGGCCACCTCATGAGAAGAGTTGACTCATTGGAAAAGACTCTGATGCTGGGAGGGATTGGGGGAAGGAGGAGAAGGGGACAACAGAGGATGAGATGGCTGGATGGTGTCACCGACTCAATGGATTTGAGTTTGAGTGAACTCCAGGAGTTGGTGATAGACAGGGAGGCCTGGCGTGCTGCGATTCATGGGGTCACAAAGAGTTGGACACGACTGAGTGACTGAACTGAACTGAATACATTCTGAAAACTGATTTCAACAATCACAGTACTTGGGATTTACGGAAATATTTTAACTGATTTTCTATATACTTGCAAAAAACAACCCATACCAAAAGGGCCAGGAGTTGTACCCCAGCCTCTGTTGTAGACACCACTCTGCAGCAACACTAACCTTCTGTAATTGTTCCAGCCCCACAAGATTCAGTGAGTCCATACCCCTGACCAACAGGACAGCAAAAACAGATGTTCATGAATCGCTGTGTGGTTGCAGAAAGTGGAGCACCTCCACACAACAGAAGTCGAATATTTCCACCTAGCAAGCCTCGAACTTTCCGGAAAATAAAGCTAAAAAAAAAAATCCAATCACAGAATTTTAAAGCTGAATGGGATTTTCCAAATCATTTAGACTAATCTCCCAATTTTGATATATAGGAACACCTCGAAGATAATTTAGGGTTCCATTCCAGACCATAGCAATAGAGAGACTACAACAATAAAGCAAGTCACTTCAATTTTTGTTATCTTGGTACATAGAAAAATTATGTTTATACTATACTGTGGTTTATTAAGAGCGTAACAGTATTATGTATAAACAGCAACGCATACCTTAATTAAGAAATACTTTATTCCTAGCAAATGCTAAACATCTGATAATAGAGGGTCACCACAAACCTTCCATTCGTTTAAAAAGAAAACCACAGTTACTTGTGAAATACAATAAAGCAAAATTGAAATTGAAGTCGCTCAGTCGTGTCCGACTCTTTGCGACCCCCTGGACTGTAGCCCACCAGGCTCCTCCCTCCATGGGATTCTCCAGGAAAGAGTACTGGAGTGGGTTGCCATTTCCTTGTCCAGGGGATCTTCCCTACCCAGGGATCAAACCTGGGTCTGCTGAATTCCAGGCAGATGCTTTAACCTCTGAGCCACCAGGGAATGAGATGTTGAGATCAAGTGACTTATCCAAAGCCACAAAGCCAATTTAAGAGATTCTCTTGACCCACTATTTAAATCTAAATGTCTATCCAACTAAGTTTACTCGACCAAGAAAATGTGATTTTCTCTTAAGAACTGTAAGAAATACTAGAATTCAAAATTGCCAGGTTTAATTTTGTATAGTAACAGAAATTCTTCGCTTATGACCAGAATAATTAGTTTTATATCATTATATAATACATATTAATACTGAATAACTTTACTATATCTTCATGAAGTTTATTATTAAAAGCAAATTATTTTTTTCCTTTAGCTTATTTCATTAGAAATGTATACATATCTGTAAATAGCAATTTAGCTCTTTAGAATTTCACTAATTCAAAGTATCTGGTAAATTTAAAAAGGAAACAACTGAAATATCTAATTGAAATGCTTCTGAAAATATACTAAAGACTGCTTATTATCTTGATGAAAAGAGGGGAAGTGCTTTGTCTGTATTTTAATAACTTTGAAAAAGGCAAAGACCAAAAGGCAACCATTTAAAATATAAGTGTGTATATAAATATATCTAATATATATGTTTGTATATATAGTAGTGTTAGTCACTTAGTCGTGTCTGACTCTTTGCAACCCCATGAACTGTGGCCCGCCAGACTCCTCAGTCCATGGGATTCTCCAGGCAAGAATACTGGAGTGGATTGCCATTTCCTTCTCCAGAGGATCTCCCTGACTCAGGGATTGAACCCAGGTCTCCTGCATTGCAGGAAGAT
The DNA here is from genome assembly GCF_014754425.2 of Oryx dammah. Taxonomy (NCBI): domain Eukaryota; kingdom Metazoa; phylum Chordata; class Mammalia; order Artiodactyla; family Bovidae; genus Oryx; species Oryx dammah. The sequence continues at coordinate 24,627,977 of NW_024070211.1, forward strand.
TCTTTACCATCTGAGCTACAGGAAAGTATATAAATACATATATGTGTGTGTATAAATACATATATGTATGCATATAAACATATGTGCACATGTAAATGCATATTATATGTATGTATAAATACATGTGTGTATTATATATACATATATGTGTATATATAAATATATATATATATATAGGTTTACAAAGCAGTTATGTATTTCACTGGAGAGATTAGTAAAAGGTAGGAAAAAATTATAAAGCTTTAAATGTGACACATTTGAAAACTATATTAATATCCCCATAAAAGTAATTTGAATGTCATACTGTTACTTTCTAATTTCTCAAATACTTTACAGTTAAATATACTTATTCTATTAGTGCCATGGAGGGGAGGGGTGGAATAGGTCACAAAACGTTTAATATCTGGTTGCCATTTTCTATTCATATCAAAATAAATTTAAAAGCAAAGAGAAACTACTTCTCAAAACAATTAAACTCATGTAAGCGGCCACCAAAGATATAAACACACTATTAGTACAATAAAATTTTTGGTGATAATATTTTTCAAATAACATTGAAAGCTTCTTTAATTGCTCATATTCTTATGCAAGATGGAATTTTTAGAGACCCTTAAGATAATTAATGTGAACAAATGATCAAATTATGAAGGAAAAGGAGAGCCTTTACGCACCTATCACACAGTGGAGTACTGTGCCCTTTTGAAATCTGTTCCATTTTGTAATTATAGGCCAGAATAAACAGATTGCGTTGAAAACTGCTCATTTCATTCACTTTATTCATGACATTTTTGTAGATTCGATCCATGATTTCCTAAAAATATACAAATGACTTAATACAGTCAACAATGCTCTCGGCTACCTTATTTAAAAGCTTAACATCAGATTACTATTTCCATTAATAGAGACATTTTAAAAGAGACACTCCGTCAATAATAAACTTTTAAAATAGAGCCACACTTTGTTTAAAAATGAGATTTCAGTAAAAGTAATTTTTAATAGATGTTCAGCAATAGTAAAGAAGGGGGAGATATTAAAAACCTTAGGGCAGTAATATGCCATCACTGATTCTTTACACTGCTTTGTTTATTTATCTGACTTGTGTGTGTGTGCTCAGCTGTGTCCAGCTCTTTGCAGTCCCATGAACTGCAGCCTGCCAGGCTCCTCTGTCCATGGGACTCTCCAGGCAAGAATACATGAGTGGGCTGCCATTTCCTTCTCCAGGTTATCTTACTTATTCTGAGCTAAAAACTAAACTCACTAAATAAATGAACACCTATATGAAATGGCTTTTTAAATTCTCATAATTTTATCTTATGAAGATATGAAGTACTACATTCTTGGCTTACAAAAACCATGGGGTCATTTTGCTTGCTTGTTTTGATTTTTAATGCTGCACCCAGGAAAAAAATTTCCTTGCCTGCACTGTATTTTGCTTGCTACTGCTATTACTCTGACATACACTTTACTGACTTGAAATAGGTTCTCTCCACAATTTTATACTATATTTAATATTTATATGAATTAAAAATTTAAAGAAGGATATTATTAAGGAAACTGCATACCTACTGAAACTCCAAAACTACTGATCATTTATATTTGACTTTGGAAAAACTACATAATAATGCTCAAATGTGAACATGTGGTGGGTGCAGCAGTTCAGTCGTGTCTGACTCTTTGCAACCCTTTGGTCTGTAGCCCACCAGGCTCCTCTGTTCATGGGATTCTCCAGGCAAGAATACTGGAGTGGGATGCCATTTTCCTCTCCAGGGGATCTTTCTAACCCAGGGATAAAACCAGTGTCTCCTGCGTCTCTTGCACTGGCAGGAGGATTCTTTACCCGCTGAGCCATCCAGAATATTCAGTATCCAGTTAAAATTCAAACAAAATCAGAAAGTCTTGTAAAATGTACATTAGGGGCACAGAAAATCACTATCACCCCATTTCTATTGGTCTCATTCCCAGGTCCCTCCCTATGCCTAAATTAAGAGGCAGAGTGCTTCTGCATCAGTCATCCAGTTGTGCCCAGCTCTTTGCAACCTCATGGACTGCAGCCTGCCAGGCTCTTCCATCCATGGGATTTTCCAGGCAAGAATACTGGAGTGGGTGGCCATTTCCTTCTCCAGGGGATCTTCCCAACCCAGGGATGGAATACAGGTCTCCCACATGGCAGCCAGACTCTTTACCATCTGAGCCATCACAGTGATTCTTGGGCAATTCAAAGTGGCACCAACTTCTCTGTCACTTTTTTCTGGTGTCCAGGCCAGACTCTCCCTAAGGGACTTGGGAGGTATGATTTTCTTGGGAGAAGATGATCTCCAACCTTTCCTCCTATCTCCTGCTGGGCTTCAGGTCTCTACTAACAGCAAACAGATATCACAAAACTGATTTGAGCAAGAAGCTCTTTAAGGAAAGGAGTTGATAATATCATATGGAAGCTGAAACTACTATTAAGTTGATTGCTTAAAAAACAAGATGAAAATGATAAAACATGACCGAATAAATACTTCAGAGCTCAAGGTAATACAGGTAACAAATAAGGAGTAAATCCTACATAAACTACCTTGTCAACAATGTCTTTTCCACTAGCAGTTACACTCTGGAGATGCTTTTTTTTTTTTTTTAGCACTCAATATTGATTAATGGTCAATTCTTACCGGGACAGCTGCCATCAGTGTTGGTTTCAACATGGATGTATCTCCTTTGCTTCCTTTTTTTATTTTTGAAGACTACAGAGAGAAAATAGGTTTACATAAAGTGATCATTATTTTAAAAATTCAATGAAATGCTTTAAAAATATATTACAAAATTCTGTAATTTTAATCTGTGACATGACGTGGAAGTCACTCCATTGGTCCGACTCTTTTTGCGACCCCCTGGACTACACAGTCCATGGAATCCTCCAGGCCATGACAGTGGAGTGGGTAGCCTTTTCCTTCTCCAGGGAACCTTCCTAACTCAGGGATCAAACCCAGGTCTCCCGCATTGCAGAAGGATTTTTTACCAGCTGAGCCACAAGGGAAGCCCATTTTAATCAACTCATATTCTAAATAGATCTTAAAAGGCAAGTTCTTTTGAAATGATTAACTGTTATCCTTATAGTATACTATCATACTGAATGAAAATTTTGTTAAAGATAATTATGGTTTCTTTTTTTTTTTAATTTTTGGCCATTTTTAAAAAATAAATTTATTTAATTGGAGGCTAATTACTCTACAATATTGTGTTGGTTATGGTTTCTTAGTATCTCAAATCACAGAAATTCTGTTACCTGATCTGCTAAAGTCTGTGGTGAAGAGTAGCCGATGCGGCATCCATGGGAGAGACAGACAAGCTCGGCACTTAATTCTAAGACGTGGGCCAGAGGCAAATATCCAATGTAAACATCTTTCTCCCTAGAAGAAAAGGAAGATCCAAGAGGCAACAGTCAGGTGCTGTTTCTATGAAAAGTGGCTGCAGTGGGGCAAGCTTTAAAAGGCGACGGGAGGGCCCTCTGGGCTCCACGTGTGCGTGTGTGTGGATGGCAGAGCCTGGGGTGTCAGGGGAGGAGAACTGCAATACAGCTGCTTCTGAAGCTGAGGAGGCAGACACACAAGGAGGTGGCTCCGCTCCCAGTCCTCCTGGAAGGTGCTCCCTCACTGAGCACTGCACAAGCAAAGCTCTAGAGCAGAAGAGACCAGCACTCGGAGGGTGTAAAAACATGAGGGATTCTGAAGCACAGAAGAAATCCCCCAAGGAGGGATCTGACAAGTAATGGGATATCAAAAAGGACAGTTCAAAGAGAATCCACAACTGCCTGCCAGGAATCTCAGGAAGAGATTCTTGTTCCGAAAGTTAAATTATACATTATATAATAAAATGTATATGTATACATGTGCATATTATTTCAAGAACTGCTTCCACTGTCAAAATATGAAGGGCAACTTCCTAGAAGGAACTATTTGCTCTTAATTTTTTTCCTGAAAGTTATGCATACATAAGAGATTTCTATCTGCATCTCCAAATTCAATTCCACAGTAACATGTGTGTATTTATAATTGCTACACTTAAAGGCAACAAAAATATCCAACCGCTGTACAAGATCAGTCATCACAATACTGATTCCATCTCTGGGAATGTTATCCTCACTTCCCTAAAACTCCCTCCCATCTGGCTTCCTCACTGATCTCTTTCCCATTCCCAGAGACCCACTCTCCCCCTGCTACTACCTGACTGTGTCTTAAAAGGAAAAATCAGAGACTGAATACAGAAGCTCAATAAATATATCCACTAAGTATTATCTGTTCACTGGAATTATAATACTGAGGTATAAAAATGACTAGATGGTAACAATATGAACTGATTAAAATATTTAAGACATTTAAATCAGGTCAAGTTTGCACTTTTAAAGTAAAAAGTAAATATTAACAATGATACCTTTTAAACCCTACAACTATAATTATTTTGTAATTTTAATGTCTTTTTTGAAGAAACGCTTAACTATAAACAGACTCTGAAGGACTAATTTGATCATATACTACGAAACGACATTAACATAAGTAATTAACGTAAATACCAACATACCCTAGTTCCGGAATCCTCTCCGCCATCCCAGTGATCCCAGCAATGATGTTGCTATGAGAGATCATGACCCCCTTGGGGATTCCTGTGGATCCGCTTGTGTACATGATCACTGCAATATCTGAGGGCGCTGGTTTGCTGAGGGGTTTGTTTTCTGCATTAGAGAAGACACATACTCCTGAGAAATTTACCTATATCACCAATTTTTTCATAATCATTTGTTAACTCAACAACTATTAATTGTACTCACACAAAGGTCGATAAAATAGATTAAGTCCCTACATATGAGACATAGTCTACTTGGACAGATGTACACAAATCTATAATTTATAAGAGTTATGAAGAAAAATAAAGCAAGACCAGGTGAGAAAATGTTAGGAAAAGGGGCAGGAAACGAAGGTGAAGTAACTGCCAGAACCCCATCATTCAGTCTCCAAGGTCATGCCCACGACTCTGGATTTCACACTGCGTGGAAAGCAACATCATTTTGAACAGGGGTTTGTCCGCAACAAGGATCACATTAGCTACTGTGTGGCTACCTAACTCAAAAAGGAAACAACAGAAGCAGAGAGACAAAAGGCTATGCCAGTGACTCGACTAAGAAATTAGACTAGGGTACCTAGGCATTTGCTAAAACTGTTCTCTACTTCACAGTGTGAAGCTAACATGGCTATACTCAGAATTCTTCCCCCTTTGGCACAAGCCCAGGAACAGGAGCCAACATCCCAGACAGGTGACACAGCAGAAAAACAAAGAGAAGTAGGTCATGGACAGCACCACTTCTCTGCCTGAATTACTCTTGGACTACCCTAAATGGGGCCTTCTTCAGTAAACAGGGAAAACATTGTAAACTTGTTCCCAAGTGCACCCTTGCTCTCCTGCCCATCAAGATGTATTTCTTGATAACTGTTACTACTCAAGTTCTTGCTTCCTAACCTGCCATTCACTCCTTTGTCCCATGGTGCCATTCTCCACTGCCACCACTTTCTAGAAGCTGTTCTCTGGAGAGACTCTGGCCAAGAAGCCCAATGGTGCTTTTGCAGCCCCTGTGTCACTAGGCTCCTCCAGGGCACCTCGTCCTATGAGAGACTCCCGCCTTCTGAGAGGCTCCTTCCACTCGACCCCCATGAATCACACACCACCCATCTTCTTCCTTCTTCTCCGGGCAACTCGTGGTGGCCTTTGAAGGTACCTTTCTCTATGGGTGTCACCTACTCCCTTGGCTTTAATTAAAACCTGTTCTCAGCTTCTAAATCTTTTAACTCCAAACTTAACTCCAGCATACTAGACTTGTACACACCACTGCCCACTACAAAGCTGTATTTAAATGTCCCATGTGCACCTAAATTCAACATGCACAAAATTAACCTCAGCATAACCCTGTTTCCAAGCCAAGTGAAGTATAGTCCCACCATCCTAACAGTTTTTATGAAATCCTACAAGTTTAATGACATTATTTCTAAAACTAACTTTAAACCATCTAAAAAGGAGAACAGGAAAACTGTATCATGTATAAAAGTATTTTAAATTAATTTCAAATAAATACTACTTTTAGAACATTCATAAATTAATGTTTGTATTTTTCCTTAAGTTTTTTTTTAAAGGGTAGATGATGGTATACTTAGGGTGACCCTTCTTCCCAAAGTGATGATCTAGAAAACCAGTTTATCACTTGATCTAACTTTAGAATCAGATATCTGGATCACGTCTAGAGAACACAGTCACTGCAGAACATACACAAGGAAGCAAGGAACCGCCACATACCCACGCTGGCCTTGGCTCCCAGAGCCTGCACGGCGGCCATGGTATGCACGATGACGCCCTTGGGGAACTCAGACCAGGTCGGCGGCTTTCCATCTACAGTGATGATGTGCCGCAGGCGAGGGACCAGAGAAACGATGTCCTGGAAAAACACAAGGATTCACTGCATTTTTCTCTGAACATGAGTGAATGTGTGTGCATGCTCAGTCATGTCTGACTCTGCAACCCCATGGATTACAGCCCAGCAGGCTCCTCTGTCCATGAGAATATCCCAGCAAAAATACTAGAGTAGGTTGTCATTTCCTATTCCTGGGGATCTTCCCAATCCACAGATCAAACCCACATCTCCCGCAATGGCAGGTGGAGGCTTTACCACTACGCCACCTGAGAAGCATATTCTTTATTACTCTGTATTAACGAGCTTGGCAAATAATCCAGGGCACAAGAAAAGTAGTTTACCATGTTTCAAATTGTTAATTTCTTGCCTCAAAAAAGCAAGGGTGAAGTGCACTGGCATGACTACCCCTTTTTTCAGATGGACAACTATTGGTTTGGAATATATGTTGCTGTTTTACAACATTAGATTTACTGTGTATACCTGTTCTTGTGGTATAATTAATCAATAAAATTAATTATTTGCAAAAATGGGCTTATAAACACTGCCTGAACTACAGGGTAGCCAAATGTTCCCCATGCTTTAAGAAGCAAATAAAGATATGGGGAGAGAGGAAGGGAATGCTCTTATAAGCTTGTTTAAAAAAAAAAAAAAAAGAGTCAGATATTATTGTTTTCATAGAGAGTTCAGAGACTAAAATTTCTTTCTCCCATAGTTTCATAAAGTCATTAACTTCCCTTTAAAAAGTTCTGAAACTTGTACTCAATGTTTCAGAATAAGTGAATTACTAGTTTAAAAATAACCCTTAAAATTAAAAATTTATTGAAAATAGATGAGCACAAGATAGAAAACCTATAACCCCTTCACCTTCCACACGGATTTGGAGCTCTATGTGCAACTTAAACACAAATATATATGAAATCTACTTTTTCTTTTCTAAAGGAGACTAAATTATGATATTCCCCAACATTTATAGAGATTTTAAAGATCATAAAAGAATTAAGTTTAACAATGAACTCATGATACTGAAAATTCTAAAGTACGGGACAGTTATTAGAAAACTAGTTCTCACCTTCAACTTTGTCTGCAAGAGTTCTTTACTAGTAATGATGTTGGTCACCTCTGTTTCATTTAATCCATGAACAATTGCTGGACCACCTAAAGTAGCATACAGCGTAACAACTACAGGGAAAAGAAAGGGCAAGTCAAATACTTGGACATTTCATAGACGTACGAAGTGCAATTAAATAAAGCCTCTGACCACTGACGGAACATCTAAACCCTAAAATGTTAGATCCATAATTTGTGATCTAATTGTGCTGTGTTATTCTAAATTATTTTAATATATTAACATGACGCCTACTCACTCTTCTATAATTCCCCCACAAAATTTCAACGTTTTAAAATTTTGTTTTCTTTCACCTACAGATGCTACTCTGGAACTGTAATGTTGAAAGGAATTATATTTGACTTCTAAAATGTCAAAGTCATGGATGTTAACTATTTGATATTAAAATATAAAAAATATACCAATAAAATAACACACTGAATGTCATATTTAAGATATTATTTCTTTAAAAAAATAGCACTAATGAGTGGTAATACTACTTATTCTAAAGTAGAAAAATTTTAAGAAAAACAGTCTTAGAAATGTCAAAATTAAATAATAATGAGGAGGAGGAGGACTTCTATACGCTTTCCACCTAACTCAAAAGAATTAAACAAAGTCACTTTAAGAGATAACTAAAGCTTCTTAAAAGAAACACACTGTAAACCCAAACCTGTGAAAACAAAAAGGTATACCAGTTTAAAAACAAAATACAGTGGAGGCATTTATAACAAGAAACTTGATGATAAAAATTATCTTTTCTATTTCATCTGAAGTATAAAACAATGTCCATGTTTAATACCACAATTGACACCATAACCTCAGAACGAAACTTCTTAGACTACCTCACAGGCATCACAACTTCCACAAGTTGTGTTATAGTTATACAACATAAAAATTCCCTATCGTTTAACTAGCAGCTAGGTTTGAGTATTGGAAGTGCTTTAGAGGCCAGCTGTCAACTGTAGAAATGGCCTAACAAGATGACACTAACTTTAAAGGACAATTCTGAGAAGGGATAGCAGAGCAATGACCCCAGGTATAGATTTAGTTCCCCAGACCCAGAAAGTTCCCTCAGAATAGGTTCAAGTCCTCTTACTACGTGGGTAATTTGTTCCACAACTGGTTCCTTTTCCAAAACAGACCAGTATGTCTTAAGTTGTAACAAAGGTGAAAATTAACATCAGAATTTTATCTCAGGAGGAAATACTTATCATAAATAGTATCATCTCTCCCACAACACTAGGTCCATGCTTGGAGAAGGTAAGGAAGCCCACGTACGCTGAAAATTATACATGAAGCAGGCCTGTGCAGCGACCATCCACTCAGCCCTGGTTTCACAGAAAATGGCGATGTTGGTCTTCGGCTTCTGACCCAGCATCTGTAAGCCGTTTCCAAAATTAAAGGCTCTCACAAAGACATCTTCGTAGGAAAGCCAATTATAGCTTCCAAGAATAACCTGATAAAACAAACAAAAAAACACACACAAAGAGCTTTCAATCATCAAAGTATTAATCTCCAGAAGGATGCTGGGATATGTTCCAAATTTCAACAGAAAGTTATGTCTGTATATAAACTATTTTGTTCTAACAAAGCTAGAAAGCAAGTTTCAAGGGAAAATTCTATTTTGAAAATTAGCTATTTTGTGGTATCTTCTATGACAATGCAAATTTTCTGCTAAATTTTTATCATTCAGGCAATTGTTTTTCTTTTAAAAATAAGTTCTACTACTTAAGAATTATTGGATTTCAATATCAGATAGTACAGTATGATTCACAACAGACACTACTGGCCAGACCCAAGCTAACAGAAATGTTTATGGCCATTCAATTTGAACTGCTGTAACTAATTCTGGATACACAAAGTATTGACAGACAAGTCTCCACTGATACAGCCAGGTAGGGTGTAGCTATACTAGTCACTGAAGCCCCTCTGGAGAATACTCACTGGCTCGGCAGGGCTTTCATCATCTCCTTTGTGCAGGTAACATCAAGTCTTACCTTAGTAGCAATCCCCTTTCAAGTGTCTTTAGGAATTTTCTCCAACTTAGATCAAACCATAAATCCTTAATTTTACACAGATTAGACAGAAAGCTACTCTTGCTGCAAAAATACATGGACAGTTCCCAAACATGCCTGTGTCATTAACATATGTCTCACACACCTTAAAACCATCTAACCATATTCATTTTCAAAAATGCATTTCAATAATAGAAATAAGCAGGTTGGATGAATATAAAAATGGAAAAACAGTTGAATACTGCCCTCTAGTGTCCAATTCCAAGTTGGACTTCAGAAATAAATTCTTTGATGGATAAGGGGCTTCCCAAGTGGCTCAGCTGGTAAAGAATTTGCCTGCAATGTGGCAGACCCGTGTTTGATCCGCGGGTTGGGAAGATCCCCTGGAGAAGGGAAAGGCTAACCACTCCAGTATTCTGGCCTAGAGAATTCCATGGACTGTACAGTTCATGGCAGAAAAACATCTACTTCTGCTTTGACTATGCCAAAGCCTTTGACTGTGTGGATCACAACCAACTAGAAAATTCATCAAGAGATAGGAATACCAGACCACCTGACCTGCCGCTTGAGAAATCTGTACACAGGTCAAGAAGCAACAGTTAAAACTGGACATGGAACAACAGACTGGTTCCAAACTGGGAAAGGAGTACATCAAGGCTATATATTGTCACTCTGCTTATTTAACTTATATTCACAGCACATCATGAGAAATGCTGGACTGGATGAAGCACAAGTGGGAATCAAGATTGCCGGGAGAAATATCAATAACCTCAGATATGCAGATGACACCTCCGTTATGGTAGAAAGTGAAGAAAAACTAAAGAGCCTCTTGATGAAAGTGAAAGAGGAGAGTGAAAAAGTTGGCTTAAAACTCAACATTCAGAAAACAAAGATCATGGCAACTAGTCCTATTACTTCATGGCAAATAGATAGGGAAACAATGGAAACAGTGAGAGACTGTTTTGGGGGGCTCCAAAATCACTGCAGATGGTGACTGCAGCCATGAAATTAATTAAAAGACACTTGCTCCTTGGAAGAAAAGCTATGACCAACCTAGACACCATATTAAAAAGCAGAGACATTACTTTACCAACAAAGGTCCGTCTAGACAAAGCTATGGTTTTTCAGTAGTCATGTATGGATGTGAGAGTTGGACTATAAAGAAAGCTGAGTGCCAAAGAACTGATGCTTTTGAACTGTGGTATTGGAGAAGACCCTTGAGAGTCCCTTGGACTGCAAAGAGATCCAACCAGTTCATCCTAAAGGAAATCAGTCCTGAATGTTCATTGGAAGGACTGATGCTGAAGCTGAAACTCCCAGTACTTTGGCGACCTGATGCGAAGAACTACTCACTGGAAGAGACCCACATGCTGGGAAAGATCAAGGGCAGGAGAAGGGGATGACAGAGGATGAGATAATTGGATGGCATCACTGATGTGATGGACCTGAGTCTGAGTAGGCTCTGGCAGTTAGCGATGGACAGGGAAGCCTTGCGTGCTGTAGTCCATGGGGTCGCAATGAGTCAGACACAACTGAGCGACTGAACTGAACTTGATGGTTAAGGCAACTGAAATTAAGATACTTGTTTAACTTTAGTAGTCCCAAACTCTCACTGCACCCTCCCCCCACGAAATGCTCAGCACAAGGAGCTCCAATGACTTCAAAAGGAGCTCTGTGGGGGTGAGAAAGCAGATGAGAATCCAGCCAAAATGTGTAGGAACTGAATTATAATTTTTAAGAATTTCACACTCCAAAGATAAGCCTATGAGCTACCTCCTAGGTTCTAGAATCTAAATAAGTTTCATAAGTTTCAGAGAATATATGTGCTCTGAAAAAGCACTAGATATATGACCGAAATATATAAACTCAAAAGATGCTGCAAAGAAATCAAGGTAAGAGTTTAATTCAAGTGTAAGGGAATTCTGAATTTAATTCTTTAAACCACTGAATTTTCTAGGAGTGATCTTTCCCGTAAAGATTATATTTAGGGGACTCTCCCTACACCGTAATTTTATCTAATTTCTGCTAGAAAAGGCTTCTGATCCTGACTTGGTCCCTATGGTTAGTCCAACCTGGAGATTAAATTATTCTATTCCCTGCCTATACTGTTAAGAACTGCTGAAGAATACCAAACTTTTTAAATCCAGGATCACAGACCTCACCATCCAGTAATCCTACTGCATTTCCCTGGCATATTCATTTTCTCACCCTATCTGAAACCTCTGTACTCAAATGTCCTCCACTCTTTCTCTCTCCCTTCTCCATTTCCACCTGATGACACTATCTCACACTCCACTGAGAAATTAGAAACTAAACAGAAACTCCCTTGCTTTCCTACCACCAAGTTCAATACCATACATGTACACACACAGTCTGCAGTCCCCAGGGTATGAGAGTGGCTGAAGTGTCCCTGAAGGTAATCCAACTCACTAGGACTCTGAAGAGCTTCCTAAATTGCCATCTCTAGTCCTGACTCGTACTTGGATATCCAAGCTACTTTTTCACTTGAATATTCAACTAAGGATGACTTTAACTGATACTCCCCTCAAAACAGTCACTTCCTCCATCTTACCCTGTCATCCTAGCCCATCTCTCCTGAACTAATGAATGCTGAGTGGCCAACTTCCACTCATTCCTCTTTATCCCCTTCTCCCTATAGTAGTGAGTTTTTAAAAACCTAAGTCCACGTACTGCCCTGCAAGTGTTCTGCCTCTCCAGTAGGAATGGAATCAGAACACCACAGTCTGCCTTACAAAGTCCTAAGGGCCCCCGACTTTGGCAGTGTCTCTGGGCCTGTCTCAAACCCTCTGTTGTCCTGACTCACTGCCTATAAATACAACTTTGTCCTTTCTGTTCTTCAAACAGGCAGCGCGGGAACCGGGATGAGGCAAGACAGGTGCTTAGGACACAAAATGTAAGGAGGCACTCAGTCTCCGGTCTGAGTGCCATTATGAGCTCTGCACCCGCTTGCTTCACCCAGCTGGGTTCATTCCTACTTCAGAGCCACTGCGCCATCCTGTCCCACTGCAGAGAGGGTTCCTATCAGATCTTCACAACGCTAGGAGTCCTTCAGGCCTCCACTAGGCCATCACTGACTCGGAGAGGCTACCCCTGATCTCCAATCAGCTTTATTTCTTTACAATTAAATCTGTTACCTTCTTACTTATCATCTCTCTTCCTCCCATATAAACGTAGGATCCGGAGAAGAGTAACCTGTGTGTCTTGCTCAGTATTGTCTTCCAGTGCCGAGGCTACTATCAGCACATACCGGGCACCCAGCAATTATTTGCTAAATGTGTGGAAAGAACTGGTGCAACTGAACAACTTCAGTTCACTCTGGGCCTTGGAGTCTTCCACCTCTCCTCCAGAAGACTCATTTTCTAAAAGATTTCTTTTTTAAAAAGTCTATATGCACCTGATCATTTAACTTCCACGGCTTCTTTTGTTCTGATCATCCTTCAATCGTATACGTCCTGTACTCCCACCTCAAATATTCTTTTCTGTGACCCATAAGACAGAAACATGTCTGACTGTCCTGAGTCAGGAAAATACACAACTAGTGTACCATGGAGTCTGAGCAGTTTCTTCATCTGTAAACCTACTCGAGGGCTAAAGGATGCCTCCAGTCACTTTGCTCTCTCACAGTTGATTGGCTGTATTCTTACTCTGTGACAGGTGTGACATACACACAAGTAAACATCAGTGCTATCACTCAAACTGTTGCTGCCAGAGCCACAGGACTCAGGAATTTACTTTTGTTCAGGAACCTATAAAATTAGATGCCTGGATTATGCTGATGAGGAAGGCCTCTTATCTCAAAAGAGGACTATAAAAATAAAATGGAGATAAGATACAGAACATGCTATAAAACAAAATCACAGAATACTTAACCAGTCAGGGCCCTGGAGAATGAGACAGTCTATAAAAATTAACTTTTCAGGTAGCTGAGTTTAATCTTTATCAGCATTAAAACTTTTACTTTAACCATGCAGAATAGAGGTATTTCAAAAGTATATACTTCCTACCTTCGACTAAGTTTACATTTCTCTCTGCAAATGAGCATCATTCTAAAGAAATTATTGTGAGGGAGCCAGAGAGAGTGAAAATATTCAGTAGATCTGGACAATTGGTGATAACCATGATGATAAGAAGGCAGCTAACCTCAACTAATGTTTACTATGTGCTAAGCATACTGCAAGTAACACTCACAGGAATTCTAAGATAGTTACTATTATTATCCCTATTTTACAGATGGGAATATTGAAGCATCAAGGGAATAAACATAATTTGCTCAAATCGCACAGCTATTAAGTGACAGACTAGAATACGAATCCAGGCAGACTCACTCCAGAGTCTAAGCACCAAACCACACACTCCAGTTGCACTACGAAAAGGAGCTGGGGTGTTATTGAGCAGGCGAGGAAGGCAGCCTGACTAACAAGTGTAAAAGGTCTGTGTTTGAATGGACTGAGTTAATAGTAGAGGCCAGAGTGGAAGCAGAAGACTTGCTTAAAAGAAAGGAGGGGGCGGGGGGGAGTGGAAAGAGCAGTGAGCAGGGAAATGAGAAAAGAATCAGACTCCTGGGTTTCACCTGGAGCCACCTGGTACACAGGAGAGCCTTTAATAAATGGCAATGACAGGGTGAGGAGCTAGTGTGGAAAGGAAAATCAAGACTTCTGGCTGGGGAGAGTAACCACAAATTCTGACCAAAAGATCAGCCATTATTTTTTATATAAATCAAGCATGTAAATATCCTAATAAATCAAAAATAGAAGTCATACATGTGCAAACAGGATAAAAATGTGACTCAAGAATGAAATAACACAAAAGCAGGCACTAAGAGGAAAAAAAGCTAAGTCAACTCCTAAGAACAGAAACAAGTATTTCTAGTATCTTTTTTGAACAATTCAGAAGAAGTAACACAGTGAAACTTCTCTTTCTAAGCACTATGACTGCATAATTCCTTCTATTTTCTTCTAAGGTATGTAACACATATAGGGAAAAAATGTAAAGTGTCTCTGGTAGTTAGATCACTAAATGTTTAAGCTGGGTTCATGTTTTCTGTTTCACTGTAAAAAAAAAAAAATTTAATCTTTGCAACTCTGTTCTATTACAAGTGCATGTATTTCAAAACTGTTCCAGAAAATCATCACTTCATTGTTAATTAATTTCAAAAAACATCAGTACAAGCACTTGCTTCAAGGAAGTCTGAAATCAGGAGCTACCAACACTGGTTCCACATGTTTCACTCGGCCACAGTTTTATAAAACCGTATTGAGACTCAGAATCTGACAGCACAACAGTCCTGGACAAGCTTGCTGGGCCTCAAGAACACAGCAGCCTCTGCTTCTCTGCCTTCTGTTCTTCTACTCATCCCCCCAGAGACCTGTCTTGGTGAAGCTGACAGTATCAGCTTGCCCACACTATTATAATATGCCCACACTATCATGGGCAAAACTATAGCAGAAGCATCACCACCACCATTTCTTCCACTTACCTTCCCTTGGGAGCTCAAAACAAATGGGTAAGATAAAATGGAAACCAAGCTTCAGAGTTCATAGATTTGAAATGAAGGTTTCAGTATCTTTGTTTCAACCATGCCAGATAGTCTAGTGTTAATCCCCAAAGCTCAGTCTCCCAAAATAGAGAGACAACTTTTGGATATTGCTCATCATTAGCCTTCTTTTCCAACATAAGATTATCTTCAAATATGGAAACCATTAAATGATGATACACTTCAGCAAAAATACTTCCCACTCTCAGTAAGAACTCTGATCAAAGGCCACACTGCCTAAGCAACTCTACTCTTCCACTGAAGGGCAGGCTGTGAAAGGTCCCCTTCCCACTATTCTTTCATAGCCAGCTCTGCTACAGCTGCAAGACAATGGCTGTTAAATAAGAAACCAAGGGGTGGGGGAGCCTAGTTTAAGACACAGGGGAAATACCCCTGTCCAGTGTGCAGACCAAGCCCACAGTTGCAATGCAGACCAACAGAAACTGGAGTCTTGGCTAACCCGCGGTATAGCATACATTCTTGAGAAAGGTAACAGAAAATATTTGCTTCGTTTATGATACACAAAACCTACTTTCCCAATGGGACTTCCCTGGTGGTTCAGACAGTAAAAGCGTCTGTCTACAATGCAGGAGAACCGGGTTCGATCCCTGGGTCAGGAAGATCCTCTGGAGAAGGAAATGGCAATCCACTCCAGTACTACTGCCTGGAAAATCCCATGGACAGAGGAGCTTGGTAAGCTACAGTCCATGGGGCCACAAAGAATTGGACACAACTAAGCTACTTCACTTTCACTTTCCCAATGAGCCTAATTTCAAATAAGAAGAAATATTCTGTATTTTTTATATCAAAGTTTATATAAAGGCTTTTGGAAAAAGTCTGATGAATCACATGCAAATTCAATGGCAAATGTCAGTGTTAGGCAGACCCTCTGACAGTGACGTAGTAGAGACAGAAAAGACTGTTAACTGAAAACAGTTTTTCTTGACTTCTCTTTTACTGGAGTTCAAATATTTCTCTGTTGAATAAACAATGAATACAAACGCACCAGGAGGGAGGAAAAGAACCACGTAACACTCACACATACATACAAACACACATACAAAAACATGCGGAGGGCATAACAACTTTGCTTGTGACCACTGGGTTATCCGGCCACATTTAAGGAACAACTATGATAGCTCCAGGAGTTTGTCCTAATTATACAGATACTTGAATTAAGAAGAATTTCATATTCACCATATTTTTCTCCTTTTCAAATACTTGGGAACTAGTTTGCTGCTGTGAATGATGAATGATTGAAAGATAGTGCTAACTCCATAGAACGCATGTAGTGTGTGGGAGAGACTGGAGAAAAATAAAGCTTGCTGCTAAGATAGGATTTCTGTGATATATGCTACATTAAAAGTAAGAGAACCCTATCTTTGAATTCAAATAGCAGTAGGAGCTGTCAAAGGACAAAAGTGAATGTTTATTTTAGATACAAAAAGCACAGAAAAAGAAGGCAGAGTGAAAAACTTCAGCACTTAAAAGGTGTTTTCATCACCTTTTATAACTACCAGATCTCGCAAAGACAGAATGATGGATGATGGTATGTATAACCATAAAAAGTAGTGACTAAATATGAAAAAAATCAGACACCACTATAATAAAGTATTTTGCAAATTATAATCTATAGGCTAAAGACAAGTAATCAGACATGTTTAACCATATGACTTCAATTTCTCGAGATGTGCCGTTAACTAACCACAGCTAGATTTCAACTTAGCACCCCCTCCCCCCAAAAAAATCATTTAAGTGAGGCAAAAAACTAAGTCAGCAAAAGAAATAGGAAAAATGCCTTAAAAGTAGAGTGAACATAGGATTTATCCAAATCACTCTCGAGATTGTAAGGGGCACTGTTAATGTCTGAGTAACAAGTACAAGTCAGGACTGTTCCATATAAAACTAGATAAAACATCAGTCTATTTGATGGTTAGGAACACATACAGATTCTGTTGACCAGAGTTAAAATAGAGTTTTTTTTTATTTCTAGGACTTACTGATATTAACTTGCTTGACATCTCCATTATGTTTCGAAGATGACTAGAATTTGTGTGGTAAAAATGGACCATTAAGTAAAACAATATCATTCTCAACCCCACCACCACCCCCTCCCTACACATTAAGTAAAACAACACACACACTCTCTCTCTCTCTCTCTCTCTCTCTCTCTCTCTCTCTGCAGTAACAGGAGGAAATGCGAGCATCTCATTCCATCGCTGTGCTTACTTGGACTCTCCTCCAAGATCTGGGACTTCCTTGGGCAGCTGGAGTCAGGATGTAGTTGGAAAAGGTAGTTAAGAGAAAAACAACTTCACCTACACAGGTATTAAACCTATAACCTAGCCAAATTCTCAACTAACTGCAGATCATCTTACTGACTCTAAAAAAAACTTTATCTTCAATTTTCACCTACCAGAGCTTCAAGAACAGTTTATAAGAAAGACACACACCTGAGTTTATAAACAGCATTTTCACGCCATTTCCATTCTTCACAGGGGCTGCGCCATGTCTTTAGTCACTCATACAGTTCTGCCCAGTGAATTCCCAAATGATAACGGAAACTACAGCGTTTACACTAGACACCACAAACTGTTCCACACACACACATACAGAACATATACACATACACACACACACACACAAAATCTCTCCCACGTTCTTTCTCTATCAATTCTCTCAGCAGCTCTGAGCTGGGATTAGTCTAAGGAGCACAGAGCTGGTCAGCCTGGGTTCTGGTCCCAGCGGCAGCCCCTCCAGCCGCGATGCCCTTGGGCAAGTGACCTCTCTGTGCCTCAGAGCTGTCATCTGTAAAGGAGGGACACCCGCATCACACTAACCCGTGGGGCTTTTTAAGTCTTATCTAAGTTGATAAATGTAAAACTCTTAAAGCAGCCTGGCTCATCAGGAATGCTAATAAAATGTCAGGAAGGATCATTACTTCCATGTTAAAGATAAAGACCCTGAGGCAAACTTGTTACGTAGCTTTTCCAAAGTCACACACAGCTGGTGGGTGGCAAGGACAAGATCTCCACCCGTGGCCTGGATCTGGAGCCCGGGCTCTGAGCCACTAGGTGACACTGCAAGTAAAGGAGGTCTTATCCCCTGTTCTCAAATCAATAACGGATGGCTTAGTATTTGTGAAAAGAAATTCTCCAAAAGAAAAAAAACACGGCACTTGTTACAACCAAAGTACCAAGACATTAAACATCCAATAGAACTTACGTTATAATCATAAAAAAGCAGGTCACACCCCAAAACCCAGAGCAATCTCAAGCACACAGGTGCTTCTGGAACTACCAGGGAATACAAACTACAAATTTCAAACCCAAACTGCCCTAGACTTTCTATTCCAAGCCTTGTAGACACGTGGCTCAAAGTGCTCCACACTCAATATCTTTGTAAAATTCAGAACAAATCCAAACCAGGGGTACGGAAAGGGAACAGCACAGTCTAGTCCCTCGTACCTCCATTTCTCCTGCCACATCAGCAAATTCCACTAGAAGCAGGTAGCATTTGTCCCTTGCCACCATTTCTTTATTCAGAGCAAATTCAAAGGCCGTGAAAGACCACATTACCTTTTTAAAAACTTTTCCATTCGGTTGCACTTCATCTTCCTCATTTAGGATTTCACGTGTTCCCAAGAGTCTTTTGTCCTTGAATTTGTTTTTTGCATGCATAAAAACTTTATCGAGTGTATCACATCCAGGGTATAATACGGAGGCCAAACCATCCAAGCTGTTAACAGATCTGTATGCAGAGTCAGGTGTTGAATTTACAGGCTTTGCTTTAGTTCGGTTTGATTTTTCTTGTCTTGACTCAGACAAAAAATAATATGGAATGTATGTTAAAATAGTATAAAGTGATATTATAAACTGTATGAAATACAAAAGAATGGGGTTGATGGTGTGTTTCAGCTTCATGGAAGACGGTTTTGAAGACCCGTGGTTATTCATAGTGTTCAAAAAGGAGAATTAACAGCTTTCTGTAAGAATCTAGAAGGAAAAGAAAGAAAGTTATTGGTCAAAAATCATTCTCCAATAATTTTAAAGGAAAAGTCTTCACATTAGTTAGGCAGATGACTTCCCTCGCCTCCCCCCTAATAAGTGGCCGCTGGTATATTGGCTGCCAGCAACATACTGTCCACTCCTGCTATTTGTGGGACACTCATTTTGTGCCATTATCTATTAACCATGGAATTTCTACAGAAAAGCTTCCACATCATTCTGTAAACAGGTGGCTTTTCCAACCTAACCTCAAGTAACCACAAAGACTTCCCAGTGGTGAGGAGAAAGCAAGCCAGCAGACCTACAACAAGATGGAGACCAACACTGCACCCACTTCCTGTTCTTCAGGGTCTCATCACATTCAGGATGGCAAACACTTAGTACAAAGGCCACATTCTCCTCTCTCCCAGCCCCTGGAACCACTGCTTTCTTTCCCAGGGCGCCCCCTTGTCTCCCTCCAGGCAGCCGCAGCAAACCGCATGAAATTCCCTTTCCACAGAGATTCTAGATATTTTTCACTTTAGACAGGTTACATTATAAAGCAAGAAGGCAGCAGACTTTGATCATTTTATATGCTGCATTTCTCAGATTTATTGAGAATCTTCTATGTGTTAAGTCAGGGACTGGAACGGAGAAGGAAAGAGCCTAAGCCTCTCCTCCTCTGGAGCGGATACATTCCTTGGGAGAGTTTAAGACAACCAGCGCCAAGTAGTGGGTGAGAAACCCCATGAGGAAAGAGTGCAGGGAAGAGTCAGGGAAACACTAGGTGACCAGGCAAGGCTGCAGAGGCCACTCTAGGACGCGGGTGGGCCTCTCTGGCCTGTGATACCTGAGCCGAGTGGGGAAGAAGGGTGCTAGGCAGAGGATGCGGCCTTTGTACCACGGGTAGCTGATACTATCAGTTAACAAACTACCAACTACTCCACCCAGCTCTACCTCCAGGACTGTGATTTCTGACACTCTTCACCTCCACGCTGCAGAAATTCTATTCCAGGAAGTGTGGCCAAGAGCCCCGAGGAATCCCTTCGCCCCGTCTCCGCTCAGGGCAGAAGTTCTACTGCGGATGCAGCAGACCACGAACATGGGCACTGTGGTTCATCAGGTCAACGCGGGGAGAGCAGCTCCAGACACCAGTGGCTGCAGCCAAGGCCAGGACCCCATTCAAGAGCAGAGGACAAAGTGCTGCCCCTGGAGCAATGGGACTGAAGTTCTCCACAAGCCAGAGAAGCAGGCTGAAAGGATACAGAACCCCTTAGCAGTCACTAACTTAGGACTGACTAAGATGGAACACAGAACAGACAAGTTCAAGCTCTACGGCACTGGAGAAAACAACGGAGACACTGGTCACCGTTGTTTCCGTACAGACAAGCGGTAAACGAAAACAAGGGCCCTACCACTTAGTGAGCACCTAAGATGCAGCTGGTAGGTCCACAACAGAAAACATGCCGAAGGGAAGTTTGGCATCCAGAGAAGTTGAACAGAATCATGGAAAGAGACACTGAGGAAGACCCTTCCTGGAGCCAGGGAAGCTCAAAGACTGCCTCAAACACAACTCCTACAAAGACCATCTAATCTAACTGGACACACTGTGGGGCATCTTAGGGCCCAGGGCTTTGTCCAAAACGAGAAAGCAGTCAGCTCGCTAGCAGTGGACAATATGTGCTGGGTGTGGCGCCAGCAGAGGCAGGTCATGGAGACAGATGGTTCAAGGGAGCCCTACTAAAACCGTGCTGTCACCCCCTGAAGAGGGTACTTCCAAGTAACTGCATGTGTTCACAAGGCTGGGCCCTGAAGGAGCACCATCAGAGGACACCCACTGCAGAAAAGGTGAACTTCACCAAAACCGGTCAGCTAAGTCACTAAACAAGCAAACACCACAGGGAGGTGTGGAAAAGGAGAGGGGGGCGTTAGTCTTTAGAACTGCTACAAGATATCTAAAATCTCCAGTTTACAACAAAAAATTAGGAGGCATGCAAATCAACAGAAAGGTATGACCCACACATCAGGGGGGAAAACTGGGCAGCAGAAATCCTCGAGAGACCCCAAATGTCAGGCTCAGCAGACAAGGTATCAAAGTAGTTTTACAACTATGCTCAGAGAACTAAAGGAAACCATTCTTCAAAAATTAAACCACAAATTCTGAAATTTTTACAAGGTAGGGAACCCCTCTGAATTTGCTCACACATAAAGAAGCAGCCAAAGACTTTGTGAGAAGCCAAAGACTCCCAACTCATCTCTGGGCTCTGTTCATTCCCAGCTCTCTTCTTTGACAATATGTTAGATAGTACCTTAAAGAATGAGTCCAAAGGATCTAGATTTCTGCCAGAAAGGGTATGCGGAGCCTCTGAAGGTTTCCATACAGACAAGTGGTACAATGAAAACAAGAGCCCTACCACTTCCAGGATACCAGAACTGCAGAGAACAGAGGCACTTAATAACCCAGGAGAATGATGTTACCTCATTAAGTACTCTGAAATTCAATACTGCATGTTTCTACCTTGAATTTAAAAATACTGTGATTTAAAAAAACTAATAGCAACAAACTCCAGTACTCTTGTCTAGAAAATCCCATGGATGGAGGAGCCTGGTGTCCATGGGGTTGCAAACAGTTGGACACAACTGAGCAACTTCACTTTCACTTTTCACCTTTATCCACAGATGATATGACTGCATTATAGAAAATCCTAATGAATACACTGAAAACCTAACATAGAATTCAGCAAAAGATCGCATGACATAAGGTAAATATAAAAAAAAATCAACTGTATTTCTATACACTAGCAATGAATAAAGAAAAGTGAAGGTAAGAAAACAATTTTTTTTACAACCCTTTCAAAAACACCTAGGATGAGATATAACAGGAAGTACAAAACTTGAAAACCACAAAAAATTGTTTAAAGATACTAAACACGTAAACAGAAAACATTGTTTAAGGATTTTAAGACTTAATATTGTTAAAATGGCAACATTCCCCAAACTGATGTACAGATTCAATACTGAAGCTTATCAAAATCTCTGCTCACTTAAGAGAGTTTGTTACTCTTAAGAGAGTAATTGTTTCTAAAATTCACAGGGAAAAAAATCAAACTAGCTGGAACAGCCAAAACTTCTGAAAAAGAACAGAGTTAAAGGGCTCACACATCTTAATTTCAAAATTTAATACAAAGCAGTATTAATCAAGACACTGTGCTACTAGCAAAAGGACATACAGACTAATGGAACAAAACTGAGAATCCAGAAATAAACCTTAGGACAACTGATTTTCAATAAGACAGCAAAAAACTCAACAGGGAAAAAACAGTCTCTTCAACAATCAATGAACAACTGGACAGCTACATGTAAAATAACAAAGGTGAACCCCTTATACCATACCAAAAAATTAACTTAAAACAGATCATAGAGCTAAATATAAGAGCTGAAACTATAAAAACTTCAGTAAGTACTAATCACTGAGAATAAGTAGTATTTCAGGAAGAGTACAGTAAAAGGAAGAGGTGGGTTCAGGCTTTTTCTGAAAAGTCTTCTTGGCCCAAACAGTAATTTACTATGATCTTCAAAGTGTGGACAGAGGAAGAGAGATTTTGAATAGATGATACCATATAGCGTGAACAAACACCAAAAGTTCAGGAAACAATCAACCACCCAGGAGAGCAGGGTAGGGATGAGGAGATGAGGGCAGGGTATTAAGGGCCCCAAATTTTAAAGATCAAATTGTTGTGGCCTTTGATACTGAGGAAGAAACTTAGTTTACATTCCAAAGAACAGAAACACACAGTCTTAGAAAAAACTGTACACCAAGGATAACCTGAAGGCAGTAGGAACTGGAGGGAAGGAAATCACATAGAAGATAACAAATAATCCTCTCCACGGGTCAGGAGGCTGTGTAGAGGATGACATGGAACAAGCAGCTAGGATCCCCAGCTCCTAACTGCCCAGAGGGTGGCAAAGGTGGCAGCTGTGCCTGCAGCCTTTCCAACAACTGAAATCTTTCTGCTTTAATACCCGAGGGTGGTTCTGTACCTGAATCGCAAGCAGAATAAAGCCGCAAGTTACAGCAGAGGCAACGAAAGGAGGGCAAACAGTGTGGTGCCTTCAACCGAGACCGAAATACAATGAAGAGGCTGGTCAGTGGCTGGAAGACTCGGGGAAGGGAGGGGAATACAAGTCTGAACATAATGGGTTTAAGATGTCTGTGAGTCATCCAAACACACCAGCTATGAAAGTTAAAAGGAGTCAGAGCTGCCCAAAGAGAACACACAGGAGATCTCCAAGATAAGTTCAAGAACAGAAAACTTTGGAGGGAAACCAATGCCAAGACTGAGGAAGGGGAAATCCCAAGGAAAAGATCAATGAAGGAGAACTTGGAGAGGGCGGGGTTAGGAAAGTCAAGGGAGGAGAGAGGCAAGCGGTGTCAAATGCAGCCTAGATGCAACAGTCACATGCAAATAAGACATCTGACTTTTCTACAGTGTTTTAGATAAACTAGGTAAAATAACAAAACTTTGGTCAATTGCATCCTTCCTATCTGCTCAAGTATCTATAGAAAACTTAGATTAGTGTTGACTGAAATAAAAAGAATATACAACCAAAAAGTCGAGTGTTCACGTTTTATTCTGCAGACATACTGAGGACTGAAGCCCAGGAGACAGGCTCTCAGATAGCTCTGAAGGACTGCTGCAGAGAGCGAAGGATGGAGCCAGGGTATATATGAGTTCTGCAGAAACAAACCAGGTAGTTGCACATCAAAAGATTTCTGATAATTGAAGAAAAAAACAAACACCAAATTAATGAATTTATTAGTGCCTTTCTATGCATAGGAATATGCAAGAGCCCGGCTCACTGAAATCATTCCTTTGATATGCACCTTAACTCTCTAGGGCCAGCATTCTGTTGTTCTCTACCTGAATCTCCTGAGGATTCAGTTCAGGCAGCTGCAGAGGCTTGTGGCTTCCTGGCCACAACATCCTTTGTTTACTGATGTGAATGGCCACATTCTTCATCCACATTAGGAAACCAGTCACAGCTACTGCATTATGTTGCCACACCTCAGAATATGACGATCACCTTCCAGAAAGCAAACCTGAACCATTAAGTCCAGTAATCTTTCCTTCACAGTGTCGAGGTTTCCAACCTAGTTCAAGAAGGCCTCATCCATGCCAGGATTAAACCCCTGGCACCCTATGCCCTATATTTTTTCTAGTATTTGCAAAATCTTTATATTTAATCAACATGGAGTTTATTTTTCTCCATTGTGTACGGGAGAAAGCTAACTTTTTCCTTCAGATGAACTGTCTGAACCATTTATTAAATAAATCATTTTCTCAATTAACCAAAGCATCACCTTCAATAATAAGTTACAGTTCACACTTGGATTCAGTTCTCGACCCTGTTCTGTTTCTTGGATGTACCTGCCCACAGCCCTGCTAACACACCACACCACACGAGGGACAGGTTCACAGCAGTGCTCCTTCATCTGTGGTCCATGGACCAGCCCTTCAGAACTGTCTTGCTGCTGCTGCTCCTAAGTCGCTTCAGTCGTGTCTGACTGTGCGACCCTAGAGATGGCAGCCTACCAGGCTCTTCTGTCCCTGGGATTCTCCAGGCAAGGACGCCAGACTGGGTTGCCATTTCCTTCTCCAAGGCATGAGTGAAAAGTGAAAGTGAAGTTGCTCAGTCGTGTCCGACTTCACGATCCCATAGACTGCAGCCCACCAGGCTCCTCCATCCATGGGATTTTCCAGGCAAGAGTATTGGAGTAGGGTGCCATTTAGTGAAAGTGAAGGTGAAGTCACTCAGTTGTGTCCGACTCTTTGCGACCCCGTGGACTGTAGCCTACCAGGCTTCTCTGTCCATGGGATTCTCCAGGCAAGAGTACCTGGAGTGGGTTGCCGTTTCCTTCTCCAGGAGATCTTCCCAACCCAGGGATCGAACCCAGGTCTCCCACATTGCAGGCAGACGCTTTAACCTCTGAGCCACCAGGAAGTCTCAGAACTGCTAACTGCTAAGTCACTTCAGTCATGTCCGACTCTGTGTGACCTCATAGACGGCAGCCCACCAGGCTCCCCCGTCCCTGGGATTCTCCAGGCAAGAACACTGGAGTGGGTTGCCATTTCCTTCTCCAACGCATGAAAGTGAAAAGTGAAAGTGAAGTCGCTCAGTCGTGTCCGACCCTCAGCGACCCCATGGACTGCAGCCTTCCAGGCTACTCCATCCATGGGATTTTCCAGGCAAGAGTACTGGAGTAGGGTGCCATTGCCTTCTCCGCAGAACTACCTTAGAGCATATTTAATGGAGATTCGTCAGACCCATCTTTCCCTTTCTCACCTTCCCAATACCTACAAGCTGAAAACTACTGGTAGACTCGGTTTTAAACAGCAACCATGGGATTTTAATGTACACTAATATTTGAGAACTGCTGCTTTAAATATCTGATAAGGCCTTCACTAGTCACAGTTTTCCAAATTTTCTTATCAATTCTTACAGATTAAGATCAGTTTGGGGTTCTTCGGAAGGACTGATGCTAAAGCTGAAACTTCAATACTCTGGCCACCTCATGTGAAAAGTTGACTCATTGGAAAAGACCTTGATGCTGAGAGGGATTGAGGGCAGGCGGAGAAGGGGATAACAGAGGATGAGATGGCTGGATGTCATCACTGACTTGATGGACATGAGTTTGAGTGAACTCCAGGAGTTGGTGATGGACAGGGAGGCCTGGCGTGCTGCGATTCATGGAGTCACAAAGAGTCGGAGACGACTGAGCGACTGAACTGAATTATATATAAATTTTAAAGATTTAATATTTCTTTATAGTGAAACACGATTTTAAAACATCAAAAAGGAACAAATATATATCACTTATATGGAAAGTCCAAAAAAAATTATATAAATGAACTTCTTTACAAAACAAAAATAGATTTACATACATTGAAAACAAACATGGTTACCAAGGGGAAAAGGGTGGGAGGTGATAAATTAGGAATCTGGGATTAACAGATAAACACTACTATAAACCAAACAGGTTCAAAGAAAATACAAGGACCTACGGTACAGCACAGGAAAATATATTCAATATCTTGTATCTATAATGGGAAAGAATCTGAACCTATAATGGAAAAGAATCTGAAAAAGAATATATATAAATGAATCACTATGCTCTTCACCTGAAACACTATAAATCAACTACATTTTGAGATTTATGGGAAAAAAAAAAACCATGACAAGATATACAAAGAATTTCAATAAATTGTTTTTTAATTTAAACAATAAAAAGGAAAACTGGGCAAAGAACACATACAGAGAAGCCCCAAAAAGGGAAAGCAGATGGCTAAAACATACAGACAATATGTTCCCCTAAACTTGTAATCAAGATTCAAATGAAGGCATACTAATCTCAATCCAAAAGTTTCACAGACATGTCAAAGACTACAATATCCAGAGTGCACTGAAGTAATCTGGCAGTATTTAAAACACACACACACACGCTTGGCAATCCCACATTCAGAACACTATTCTACAGAAAAGCAAGTGCTTACTAAGCACATAAAAACAAGAATTCAATCATTCATTTGCCAAACAAGTATTGAACACAGACTCCACACCCAGAACTCTTTCAGAGGATGAAGTCATAGTCATAAACAAAATCTGGGAAGCAAACAGACGACGCAAAAATCACTATATACCAAGAGGTAACCGGAGCTACTGAGAAAAACAAAGCAGGTGCAAGGGAATAAATTCGGGAGAGCAGACAACCGCTGCATCATAAAACGTTAAGAGGCGGCATCTCCCAGGGTGTGAGTAGACAGTCACCTGGATACCTGGGAGAACAGCACTCTAGCTGAGCCCAGGGAGGAAGGGGACAGTGAGCGGAGATGAGGGTGGAGAGGATGCTGAGAGGGACCAGATCCTGCAGGGCTGGCACCATCATGAGAACAGAGCTGGCACAAGTGAGACCATCTGATCTCCTGTGCAAAGGATGACTGCGGCTGCTGCAGGGGCTCTGACGGGGATCGGATGATAATACTGGCTTAGATCAGAATGGGGACGAAGGAGGCAGTGAGAAAAGACCTGCTTCAGACTCTGTTTTGAAGGTACAGCTTTGGATACAGTGAGAGAGAAAAAGAGGAGTCAAAGCGACTCTGAAGTTTGGGGCTTGAGACATCGAAAAAATACTGAGCTGCATTTACTGAGAAGGGAAGACGGCAAGAGGGCAGATTCTGCAACCAAAAACAAACTAGTTCTGTTTGATGAGAGATAACTTTGGGAATTCTCAGCCTATTTATGATATGTCAACTGTGAGACTGGCTGAGATGACCTCGGATGTGAGAACACATGCAGATGGCAGGCCCTGAGGCATGCCAACATGTAGAAGGGCCAGGAGAGGGCAGGAGAGGAGGAGCCAGTGTTGCAGAGGAACAGGAGGGTGGAGTCGAGGAGGACCGATCAGCTTTACACGTGCAGTCAACAAGACAAATGTAAACCGAGGCACCACTGAGTTGAGACTTCACATCCATTATCAGAAAGGAAGAAAAAAAAAGGACATGACAAGCACTGGCGGGAGGCGGGAGTGGAGAAACCGGAACACTTCCTGATGCTGGTGGGAATGTAAAATGGTACAGCTGCTGCTGAAAACAGATGTCCCTTAAAAAATTAAACACAGAGTTAATACGATCCAGCAATTCCACTTGTGGGTATACTTCCAAGAGAACTGAAAGCATGGACTCAAACAGATATCTGTATACCAAAGTTCACAGCAGCATTTCATAACAGCTGAAAGACAGACACAAGCTGAATATTCAAGATAGGTAAATGTATAAACAAAATGTGACTGCCACACAATGAAATATTATTCAGCCTTAAAAAAAGAATGAAGTTCTGATACATGTTATACTCTGAAAACATCATGCCAAGTGAAATAAGGCAGACACAAAATGACAAACATCTGACTCCGCTTATATGAGATAACTACAATAAGCAAAGGCACAGAGACGGTGAGTTGCCAGGGGCCGAGGGAATGAAAGCTGTGTTTGCCGGATGATGCGAACGTCTGTAGACAGCTGACGGTGCACAACATTAATATGCTTAATGCCAATGAACTAGACAATTAAAGATGATTACAATGGAAAATTGTTATATATTACTACAATTTTAAAAAAGGGAAGTGAAAGGAAAGTCAAGTGAAAGTCACTCAATTGTGTCCGACTCCTTGCCACCTTAAGGACTATATAGTCCGTGGAATTCTCCAGGCCAGAATACTAGAGTGGGTAGCCTTTCCCTTCTCCAGGGTATCTTCCCAACCCAGGGATCAAGCCCAGGTCTCCCACATTGCAGGCAGATTCTTTATCAGCTGAGCCACAAGGGAAGACAACAATTTTTTTTTTAATCCAAAAAAAAAGAGGAGGGCTGAGAATTACACACTGGATTTGACAATGTGAAGGTCACTATCGACCTTGAAAAGACCCGAGGCTAAAGATCAGAGCCCAGCTGCAGACAGTTAAAGAAAAAATAACAAGAGATCTCTAGGAAGAGGATTAGAGAAATGAGTAATAGGGCAGAACAAAGCAATTCCTTTTGTTTTAAAAATAAAGAGACACAGGAATTCCCTGGCAGTCCAGTGGCTCGAACTTGATGCTTTCATTGCCAGGGCCCAGGTTCGATCGCTGGTCAGGGAACTAAGATCCCACAGGCCGTGTAGGGTGGCTAATAAAATAAAACGTATAGTAAGAGATAGTATAGCTTGCAAGGACAGTGATGGCTATGACTCAAAAGAGGAAAGATAAGGATTACAGTCATTACTCTGAATCCTAGGAGGACCGTTTCCAGGAAACTCCTGGGATACTCCATCTGTCTACGTAAAATGACACAGTAGAGTCAGCTCTCCATATCCATGGATGCAGATGACAGCTATCAAGGGTCAACTGTATGCAAAAGACAGTAACATCTTTGGGTAGGAGAGAGGGTGAGCATGGGACCCAAGTGGAAGAGGCTGGCCTCAGACAGGAACAGGAAGGCATGTGGGTGGGAAGGAGCTGGTGGGAGATCCTCTTCTGGGTGCTTCTATGTGATCCGAGTAATAGGAAGCAACACTGGCTAAGAGGGAGAAAGAAAGGAAACAACTAGAAAATTGAGAAAGAAAAGTGTATGACAGTCATCTAGGAAAACAGGAGGTGAGTGGAGTAGGAGACGGCAGGCTCACAGGCAGCTCACAAGGCCCGTGTCGGCAGTCGTGGATGTGCAGTGAGACCGACCAAGCCAGCCGTGCGCTTCCCTGACAGGGTCAGCTGGCGGAGCACAAATGCGCACCAGGGAGAGCGGAATGAACCAACGGCGGGGTTTTAGTAGGCAAGCACCAGAGCAAAACAGGGTAAAGCGGGGCAGGGGGAGACAAAGAAACGAAGACTATTTCCAAGGCAGTGAATAAAATGACTGATAAGGGAATTTTAACTTGAGAAGGAATACCATGAGGAGGCAGAGGTTTATGAGAAGGAAACAGATCAGCAGAATGAGATCCTGGCTTGGGTTATAGAATTGTTGGAGTTGAGGTATTAAAAAGGAGTAAGTTGGAACCACAGGAGGTAGTAAGCAGTCTACATAGAATGTCTGAAGTTAGGATTGCTGAGGGTGTTTAGTTACTGCTCATGGGGAGGTGTAGATATAGTAATGAAGAAAGGGGAAGCAGAGGCAGACTGGAATATGAGATCATTTAAAGACAGGAGGCCAAGGAGCAGAAAGGCTGTGGTACTGGAAAGACTGAAACCACGAAGACTCATGATAGGATAGGAGTAACGAGTAATAGAAAGCCTGAGGTTCTAGTATTCAAGGAACAAAAGGAGAGATGACTACAACAACAAGGAATTATGGTGAGCAGTACAGTTGGCAGGCAAGGCTTAGAGGATGAAGGTACTACTGCTTCAAAGGCAAAAAACTGCTGAAGTAACCAGATTAGGCCCAAGATGGAGTAGCTCATGCTAAACCCCATGTCACCAAAGTACAACCTGGCTAAGTTTCTGTGCTCAGCTTTCCCAGAAACTGCAGACATTTGTCATCCAATCAGCCCTGACTGCTCAGCACAAGTTACTTGACCCAGCTCCATTCCCACCCCTTTGCTCCATATAAAGGAAAGTAACCCTCTTGAACCAAGCAGCAAATGCCCAGCATAATTTCCTTTCTCTCACTTCTTTTTATCTATAAAAATCTCTTGCTGGGATTTCCCTGGGGGTCCAGTGGTTAAGAATCTGCACTTTCACTGCAGAGGACACAGTTCAATCCCTAGTCAGGAACTAAGATCCTGTATGCCACATGATCTGCCGGGAGAAAAAGAAAAAATCTCCTGCTTGGTACAGCTCTTTGGAGCTCCTTTCTGTCTGCTAGACTGGATGCTGCTAATCCCTGAACTGCTGAATAAATCCTACTAGATACGAAAATTATCTGGAATTTTTTTTTTTTAACTGAAAACAGAAAACAATTTAAAATCAAAGAATGGTTTAAGAACTTATACATCCACAGAGTAGATGATATACAGCCATTAAAAATAAGTTATATGTAATGTAGTTAACCTAGACGGACTTCAACGTACCGTGCTAATTATAAAAAAAATTGAAAGCAGCTCTAATTGGTCAAAGTGCATTAATCTTTGAAGACTATAATAACATCCACCTTTACTATACTTTTGAAGTTGAAGTGAAGTTGCTGAGTCGTGTCCGACTCTTTGCAACCCCTTGGACTGTAGCCTATCAGGCTCCTCCGTCCATGGGATTTTCCAGGCAAGAGTGCTGGAGTGGATTGCCATTTCCTTCTCCAGGGGATCTTCCTGACCCAGGAATCAAACCCGGGTCTCCCGCATTGCAGGCAGACGCTTTACCATCTAAGCCACCAGGGACAACTGCTAATTAAAATAATAAGATGAGTCAAGTTTAACTTTAGAAGATGACCTATCATTATTTTGGAGAAGGAAATGGTAGCCTATTCCAGTGTTCTTGCCTGGAGAATCCCATGGACAGAGGAGTTGGCAGCAAACAGTCCCTGGTGTCGCAAAGAGTCAGACTAAGTGAGTGGCACCATCATTATTTATGCAATGAAAGATTAGTCAACACTAAATCTTTAAATGTGAAATTGTGTGATTATACCTAGTTAGGTTCAAACACCTGAAATGTTTTTAAAATATTCTATATAGATGGTCAACTGTATTATGTCAAAATAAGTTATTTACATCTTACATAATTTTACTTAGCTTTTGTTTAAACTCATAATGATCAAGTTAAAGGAAATCTTTCCCTGTGTGGCATCTATTATTTGAGAAGAACACAGGAGACTTAGAGTGGAGGCAGAAGGAGGGCAGACAGAATTATGAGTAATTGTCAGAAAACAGAAGACAGAAGTTGGAGTTATGAAAATAATTATACATAAAGTAATGGAGATTAATACTCACCTGCAAAGTCACCTTCAAATAATATGCTTCAGGAGTATATGAAATTCTGATGTTATGTTACCAAGGGGTATTAGTAATATCATAGCCACACAACCTGTATTAACTCCCCCTCCCCACAAAAAGCTACGGATCCTCATATGAAAAGCTTCCAGAGACAACGTGTTTCAGTAACAGTAAAAAAAAAAAAAAAAAACTGTAAATGCCTGAATTTATAGGGTAGGGGGCACAGGCTGTCAAATGGACTACCTTCACACTGTAATATTCCATGGTTCTGCCTGCTCAAACATGGTTCATCTACAACAACGTCACGGCTCAGGAGAGATGCCACGTAACATTGTCTCAGCCCATCAACCTCCCCAAGTTGGAGAACTGACAGTGGAAACAAGAGTGGCTCTGAATCCATGACCTGTCACAGCCGCAGGGAGAACCAGACCAATAACCCTTATGTTCACCCTGCCAATACAGAGGCTTCTACGTTCCTACACTCACCCCCACCAAGAAAATGCATCGGAAACTTCAACTTCCAGAGCAGAGAAAGAACCCTTACACTTGAAAATCCTCCTACAAATTCACTGGGGGCAGAGGGAGTAACCCACACAGCGAGAAAAGGTGACAAGAAAATGCTCCAGAGGGGGCACTGTGATGCCCACAGACAATTAACTGATGTCTTGGTTAACCTTGCCCACCACCCAATTCTATTCCCCTCTGTCTTCCTTGTAGCCTACAACCCCCAAATATGCATCCAAACTACATAAATATTCATATCTGGAAAAATATTCAGCTTAGCATTTTATCTCTAACAAAGTTTAAGTAAGTGAACTGCATAGCGATGAAAAGCAAAAGTCTGTATTTGGTGGCATGAAGTCTAACTATAATTTTCACCCAACTTGCAATAAATGGGAAGCAATTCTGAGTATCAAGCAAGGA
The DNA here is from genome assembly GCF_014754425.2 of Oryx dammah. Classification (NCBI taxonomy): domain Eukaryota; kingdom Metazoa; phylum Chordata; class Mammalia; order Artiodactyla; family Bovidae; genus Oryx; species Oryx dammah. Next base: position 24,660,448 of record NW_024070211.1, read on the forward strand.
AGTACGGTGTAGGGAGCTTTGTATCATCTCATTTTAATTGTCACAAAAACCCAATTTCAAGCAGATCGTGTCCAAAGACACATCTAACAGATGAGGTGAAATTTTAACCAACATGTTTGACTCCAAAGCCCATCTGAACTTTAATTCCCCACACTCCCTAAACTCTAGAGCTAATACTTTATTATTAGTTTAAAAGGGGGGAAAGGAAGATAAAAAGGCCCTCACTACTTATATATTCTCCTTTCCACAAAAGTCGCAGTCACATTCCTACAGAACCAAAAGAGTCCTGATAAATTATCCAAATTACTTATTTTGAAATGAGAAACTGGGGTCAAAAGGGCAGAAAGAAAGACTTCCTTCCCAGAACTAGGCTGTACTGAGTTGTAATGGGAAATGCAGCCAGCAATTATGGTTTGCAATCAGTAAAGTGCTTCTTTAGGCAGGCCCCTGGCTCTGATGAACATGTTTGCTTCCCTGACTCCCAATACTAATACCCTAATAAAAATTTGAAACATACACATCTGCTTCAGAAGAATGGTTTTAACATTCACTTACTGTGTGCACTGCTGGAAAAACAAAAACACACCACCCAGACCCAACTGTAGGAAAATTTGTAACTCTAACATATAAGCTAATTTATTACCTGCACTTATTCTCACTCTTCCTTTGCTGAAAAAGATTTTTCCTTTCTAAAACTTCAAATATTAATAAAATCTTCAATAATTTTTAAAATCTGAAATCTGACCTCACAGCTGTTACTGTTTTATGAATGAAATTAGACTGTACAGCTAAAAATCAAGCCCATTAATCCATGTAAGTACTTCCTCAATACAACAAATTAAAAAGGTCAAGAGATTCTGGACCAGAAAGTCTATTAAGGACATTTTTAGAGGACTGAGTCATGTTACCATCTGGATTAAATGAACTTTCAATTCACAACTAGGAAATGTGATGAGGAAATAATAGTTTGATCTTTTCTTTTTAAGAAAACTACGAGGCTTTTATTTATTCTAATCTCAGAAAATAAAACTTTTGGCCCTAAAGACACATCAGAAGGGAAGAGGGAAGAAAGGGAAAAGGAGAGAAAGGAAGGAAGGAGGGAGGAAAATTCAAGTCTTCACCATAAATATATTTAAATTAAAAACTGAAAAGCAGTTTAAAAAATCCCATTTAAAGTTGTGTATCAGTGAACATGTACACACTGCTATATTTAAAAAGGAGAGCCAACAAGGATCTACTGTATACTACATGGAACTCTGCTCAATATTATGTGACAGCCTGGATAGGAGGGGAGTTTGGGGGAGAACGGATACATGTATATGTACGGCTGAGTTCCTTCAATATCCAACTGAAACTATCACAACATTGTTAATCAGCTATACACCAATACAAAATAAAAAGCTTAAAAAAAAATTGTGTCCAAAAAAAAAAACCCTAGAAATAAATTTAACCAGTCTCCCAAGGCAAATGAAATAAAAGCAAAAATAAACAGGTAAGATCTAATTAAATACTTTTGCCCAGCAAAGGAAACCATAAAAAGACAACATACAGAATGAGAGAAAATATTTATAACAATGAGACTAACTAGGAATTAATATCCAAAATGTACAAACAGCTATACAAACAGCTGACACAGCTCAGTATCAAAATAAAAAAAAAAGGAAACAATCAAAAAATGAGCAGGAGACCTAAATAGATATTTCTCAAAAGAAGACACAGACAGCCAATAGGCATATGAAAAGATGTTCAACATCATTAATTAGTAGAGAAATGAAAATCAAAACCACAATGAGAATTTACAAATAACAAATAATGGAGAGGGTGTGGAGGAAAGGAACCCATCCTATGGTGGGAATGCAATCTGGTGCAGTATAAAACTAAAAACAGAACTGCCATATAATCCAGCAGCCCCACTCCTGGGCAAATATCTGGAAAAGATGAAAATTCTAATTCAAAAAGACATATGCTTCCCAATGTTCATGGCAGTTCAATACCCATAAACTATTGCTTCTGAATGTCCTGAAGAAAAGCAACCTAAATGTCCACTGACAGAAGAATGGGTAAAGAACACACACACACACAAATGGGATACTACACAGCCATAAAAAAGAATATCACCATCTGCAACAACATGAATGGATCTAGATATTACCATACTAAGTCAGAGAAAGACAATATCATAGATATCACTTATATGCAGATCTAAACACAAAGATACAAATGAACTTATTTACAAAACAGAAATAGACCCCTAAGACAGAGAAAACAAATTTATAATTACCAAAGGAGAAAGGGAGGCAGGGAAAATTAGGCACTTGGAAATAACATATACACACCACTATATATAAAATAGATAACCAACAAGGACCTTCTGCATAGTACATAAAACTATACTCAGTATTTGCAAATAACTGATAAAGAAAAAGAATCTGAAAAAGTATTTATATTCTATTATACATTCTTTACTGGAGAAGGCAATGGCACCCCACTCTAGTATTCTTTCCTGGAGAATCCCAGAGACAGAGGAGCCTAGTGGGCTGCCGTCTATGGGGTCGCATAGAGTCGGACATGACTGAAGCGACTTAGCAGCAGCAGTAGCAGCATATGTTCTTTACATATATATACAAGTGAGTATACATATTTATATATATATAACTGAATTCTTCTGTGTATTCTTTATATACATAAAAACTGAATCATTCTGCTGTATACCCAAAACTAACAATGTAAATCAACTATTAAAAAAAAAATTCAGCTTTCTCAAAAGGATAAAAATAATAATACAAATGGATCTACAGAAAACAGAAACAGATTCTCAAAACACAGAAAACAAACTTATGGTTAGCAAAGGGGAAGGGAGGGAGGTTAAATCACGAGTATGGGATTAAAAGCTACAAACTATACATAAAATAGATAGGCATCAAGGATTTACTGTATAGCACAGAGAACTACATTCAGTATCTCATAATAATCTATAATGGAAAATAATCTAAAATACAGATATCTATCTGAATCACTTTGCCATATACCTGAAATGCACAATATTGTAAATCAACTATGCTTCAATAAAGGAAAAGCAATATTAAATTTCAAAATTAAAATTTTGGAAATATTTTTAAAAATTAAAAAGCTGCTGAACAGAGACAACTTTACATAATCTTGAGTCCTCCACTGTACTTTTTAGATTTTCAGTCCTTTTATACTAATAGTTGAAATAACTTAGGACTCTTGGGTATTCTCCTTGAACTACAAATACAGTACCTTGACTTCCCTAACCTTGATTGAAGTAATTTAAATTTACTACTTTTATTCCACTTTCCTTTTCTAAATAAAGTCCAAGATGGATGTTTTTTCGAAAAAAGAAAAAATGTTGGGTCTTGTCATAAAATTAAATAAGAAACAAAGAAATTAGACAGGGGAATCTTTATCTTTTTCTGCCTGACTTAGAACAAGGATTTTAATAAATACATCTATGCACAAGAATACTCAAATACACACACACCTACACCAATCTCAGCTCTGCAACCAATTACTGTAAGTCATTGTTCAAGTCACTAAATCCTAATTTGCTCACCACTAATGTTGATGGAATTAAACTAGTTCTATTTCAAAACTATATTCTACTGATGTAAAGGACTCCTAAAATGATTTAGAAGTACCAAAAGACCATCAAACACTGGAGATTTAAATAACCTGTGGAACCCAATTCTGTCTTCTATAGAAGGTACTTTCCCCTCTCCTTTGGGGGGTAAAGGGAAAAGAAGTAAGAAAACAGTTCTCCGTTTTAAATAACAAAACAAACAAGGAAAAACCCTCAATGAGAAGGCTTCTACAAATTCATTTCAAAAACTTAACATTTTCCCATCAGATGAGATTGTCTCCCTGGTGGGAAAAAGAACAAGTGTAAGAAAGGAGTACGGAAAGCCCTTACTTCCTTTTCATTCTGAATCACATGAATGTACTATTTAAACAGAAGTACTTTTTAACACAAAGTCTAAAGATGATGTGGGTGGTCTATGAGATTGAGCTGGTAGATCCAACAAAGAGGAGAGGAGTTCAGATCTGGGTTAAATTTCCTGCCAAGTAAAGGAGAACTGCTCAAATCAACATACACAAGTTTTAATGCATTGGCAAAATCAGGTTTCATACATTCATCCTGATCGCTCACATCTCTGGCCACCTGGCGAAAAGAATGAGTCAAGCACCCCAGAAAAGGAAACTGCCAGGTGATCTTCTCTTACACAGATAAATGTATAAAAGCCTGAGGTTCACACGCAGGAAGGCAGTAAAGTGGATTTACCCATTGGAACGGCCCTTTACTCTTCCTTAGGGTTGCCAGATTTAACAACAGAAATTAAGTCCAGTTAAAAGCTGAACTTCAATTAAACAACAAATTTCAGCGAACCTACGTCCATGCAATATCTGGGACACATAGTAAAACATTATTCAGTGCTTATCTGAAATTCCGATGCCTGGTATTTTGTATGGCAACCCTACTCCTATCCCCAGTCCGTCACAAAGTGGGACAATCAGGATAGCCCACCACTCTGGTTTGCCAAGGACTTTAGGGTTTCCTGGGATTCAGGACTTTTTAGTACTAAAACTGGGGAAGTCCCAAGCAAACCAGAATGAGCCAGTCATCCTGCCATTAATCATTTCCTGAACTAAGCAAACCAATTACAGCCTGAGATCCACCACTAGTTAAGTGTGATATTAATGAAATAACTTTTCTGTACCTTATTTCCCCACATGCACGTAATTTAAAGTACAGTAGATAATAAGGGGGACTTCCCTGGTGGCTCAGACGGTAAAGAATCTGCCTGCAATGCAGGAGACCTGAGTTCGATCCCTAGGTTGGAAAGATTCCCTGGAGGAAGGCACGACAACCCACTCCAGTATTCTTGCCTAGAGAATCCCCATGGACAGAGGAGCCTGGCGGGCTACAGTCCATGGGGTTGCAAACAGTTGGACATGACCTGAGTGACTAAGCACAGAACAGGTAATAAGTGACTCTGGAAAAATGCAAAGGCATGATAAATGCTAGTTATTAGTATAGCTGGTTTTGGTACAAATTTCTTTTTCATGTGGAGTTTCAAAGCAGACAGGTATTTGCTTTATTTATACACTTTTTATAAGATCTACTAAAGGTCCTACTACCTGCAACACTGGTTTGATTGCACACAAAAACTGCTCAACATATCTGTTCCTTTCAGAACTACAGCTATGCTCTAGGTTTGATGACGGCCCCTCATTCACCTGCTGTGTAACATGGACAAGTCAATCAGCATCCCCAAGCTTCACATTCACTGTAAAGCTGGGGTGATAACAAATACCTCACAAAACTCCCTTGAGAGAAAAACAGGAAAGTAGGTGAAAGTACTCTACATAAATTACAAAACACAATGTAAGTTTTAGTAGCATTTTAAATTTGTTTATATATATATATATAACTGTGGGTACCAATATTAATATTTTGTCTTACCTTGATAATTTCTTCTTCCCTCTGATTCTGAAGGTACTAAAGTCGATTCAACTGTACTCTTACTGAGAGCTTAGACTATGGAGCCAAAAAGACTAGGCTTAATACTTAGCTCAACTACTTAATAAATGTCAGTCAGTCAGTCAGTTCAGTCGCTCAGTTGTGTCCGACTCTTTGCGACCCCATGGACTGCAGCACGCCAGGCCTCCCTGTCCATCACCAACTCCCAGAGTTTACTCAAACTCAAGTCCATTGAGTCAGTGATGCCATCCAACCATCTCCTCCTCTGTCGCCCCCTTCTCCTCCTGCCCTCAATCTTTCCCAGCATCAGGTCTTTTCCAATGAGTCAGCTCTTCGCATGAGGTGGCCAAAGGACTGGAGTTTCAGCTTCAGCATCAGCCCTTCCGATGAACATTCAGAACATTCATACTAAATACCTGAGATAAACTACCTAACCCTCGTTTCCTCATCTGTAAAATGGGGAGAGAAATATCTGTATCACATAAACACCTAATGCATGTGAAGAAGATAACACTTGCCTCATAATAAGAACACAATTCCCAGCTGCTATTATTACTGATTTAATAAAGATTTCCTGGTGGCTCAGGGCGTCCCTGGTGACTCAGACGGTAAAGAATCTGCCTGCGATGTGCGAGACCTGGGTTCAATCCCTGGGTTGGGAAGATCCCCTGGAAGAGGCCAGGGCAACCCACTCCAGCATTCTCGCCTGGAGAATCCCCATGGAGAGAGGAGCCTGGCAAGCACAGTCCATGGGGTCGCAAAGAGTCGGACACAACTGAGCAACTAAGCACACAATAAAGATCCAAAAGTTAGAAGAGGCTGACATCACTTATATATCCTTGAGTCCCTTATACAATAATAATGGAAAATAACTATGCTTAACACATCTTGTATTTGGAATTGGTACCAGTCCATTCAGCCTCCTTAGCCAGCTAGTCAATTTTGAGAATTTCTTTCCATGAGCTTTAGTTAGAGGATTACAAATTTATGTTTAAGAAAATACATATACTAGTATTTTTTTTGCATATCTAATATTCCACGCAAAGATTTACATGTCCTTGGATTTTACAACAAAGAACTACTGAAGCCCACTCTCTGGGATCCCACTCCAGTCCCATTCCATAAAATGCTTTCTTCTTTTCATAAACTCAATTATTTTACCACTAATCTGAACAGGTTTCAAAATTAAAAGCTACTAAGACAAAGAGTTGCCTTCCTGCTCCTCTCTTCCATTCTTTGATGTGCCCAGTTTTTCCTGCCCTCTGCAGCTTTTTCATAAACGTTCAAAAACTAGCTTGTGTTTTAAAAGCAGAGAGTGTAAGAAAAAGAAATCTACCTTTGATAGCTATGAGAAGTATTTGGCCTGACGCTAAGAAATCTTTTCATGTGAAGTCAAGGGAGCAGCAACCTTGACATTGTCCCATCTCCTTCCAAAATTCTAATCACCTACACATACAAAAAAAAATTCTGAATAATTCCTCTCTGCTGCACGACTATACATGCAACTAATACTTTCTGCTACCATCCAAATGTAAAATACTGGATCGAGTGAAGGCCATCAAAACTTCGCTACTCTATAAAACATTTAACATTTAAGTATGAATCACTAGAATCGTGGATAGAATTTCCTTTTTAATCAATATAACTGAACATCAAGAAAGACATCAACTTGCTGTGAATCTGTAACATAGATTTAAAATACCATTGAGTAGTAATGATAACGAATCTAAATGTATTCACATACAATTCTATTTGTTAATGTTTTCATTTAAATTCTACATGTCATTTTTAGGGGGACTACTAATAACTAATATTAATGTTAACTAATAATACTACTAGTAACTAGCATTAAATTAAAATTCTAATCAAAATTTGCTTCTCTAGATTTCTTTAGGGGCTTTAAATGCTTCAACCCAGCAACTACACAAAGGACATTTATACATGTGAAACAGATCCATTTTCACATCATTTCTTAACTTTTAGAACTTCTGAATATGAGTAGCTCCCAAATGTGAAGAGGTAGAATTCTAAGGTTTAGAATTCAAGACACTGGGTTTATCAAATCATCTATGAAATTCTATTTATTTCATAATAAATTTAACCTAGTTAATTACAGTCATAATACAATTAAGACTGGTTCCAAATCAGGAAAGGAATACAGTCAAAGCTGTATACTGTCACCCTGCTTATTTAACTTATATGCAGAGTATATCATGTGAAATGCCAGGCTGGATGAAAAACAAGCTGGAATCAAGATTGCTGGGAGAAATATCAATAACCTCAGATATGCAGATGACACCTTAAGGCAGAAAAGGAAGAACAACTAAAGAGCCTCTTGATGAAAATGAAAGAGGAGAGTGAAAAAGTTGGCTTAAAGCTCAACATTCAGAAAATGAAGATCATGGCATCCGGCCCCATCACTTCATGGCAAACAGATGGGGAAATAATTGAAAAAGTGACAGACTTTTTTGGGGGGCTCCAAAATCACTGCAAATGGTAACCATAGCCATGAAATTGAAAGACACTTGCTCCTTGAAAGAAAAGCTATGACCAACCTAGAAGGCATATTAAAAAGCAGAGATATGACTTTGCCAACAAAGGTCCATCTAGTCAAAGCTATGGTTTTTCCAGTAGTCATGTATGGATGTGACAGTTGGACTATAAAGAAAGCTGGGCGCCAAAGACTTGATGCTTTTGAACTGTGGTGTTGGAGAAGACGCTTGAGAGTCCCTGGGACTGCAAGGAGATCCAACCAGTCCATCCTAAACGAAATCAGTCCTAAATATTCATTCACTGGACGGAATGATGCTTAAACTGAAGCTCCAATACGTGGTCACTTGATGCAAAGAACTGACTCACTGGAAAAGACCCTGATGCTGGGAAAGACTGAAGGCAGGAGAAGGGGATGACACAGAATGGGATGGTTGGATGGCATCACCAACTCGATGGACACGAGTTTGAGCAAGCTCCAGGAGTTGGTGGTGGACAGGGAAGCCTGGCGTCCTGCAGTCCTTGGGGTCACAAAGAGTAGGACACAACTGAGCGACTGAACAATTAACCTATGTGCACAATGGATTTCCTTTTCCCTTTTTGGGTACCTGATCAAATCTAGGCAAACTTATGAGACAGTTACCTGTCACTTTGCCATAGCATTTGTTTCTTCTCCACCCTAAGGAGATGAACTAAAATTCCCAAATCACTTCTTTCTGTATCCCAATCTAGCTGACTCTCAATAAAGGCAATACTAACTATAGTCATTTATATAAGTGCTTTACTATTTAATAAATGTGCAGCAGCTGCGACCGGCACAAATAGTGCAGCCAAGAGGAGCTACCCCATGTCCAAGGTCAGGGGCAGAAGCCAGGAGGACCCCCTGCCCGAGGGGTGGCAGCCAAGAGGAGTTACCCCATGTACGAGTTCAGGGGCAGCAGCTGAGAGTGCCAGGCTGTGACGGTGCAGGACCCCATGCACGAGGGGCGGCAGCCAAGTGGAGCTACCCCATGTCCGAGGCAACGGGCGATGGCCCGGAGGAGCAACACTCCTGCGCGGGTGCAGGAATACCTAGATGAGCTATTCCACGTTCAAGGTGAAGAGGGGCGGCAGTAAGGAGATACCCCTCATCCAAGGTAAGGAGCAGCGGCTGCGGTTTGCTGGAGCAGCTGTGAAGAGATACCCCACATCCAAGATAAGAGAAACCCAAGTAAGACGGTAGGTGTTGCTAGAGGGTATCAGAGGGCAGACACACTGAAACCATAATCACAAAAAACTAGTCAATCTAATCACACTAGGACCACAGCCTTGTCTAACTCAATGAAACTAAGACATGCCCTAGGGGGCTACCCAAGACAGGCGGGTCATGGTGGAGAGGTCTGACAGAACGTGGTCCACTGGAGAAGGGAATGGCAAACCACTTCAGTATTCTTGCCTTGAGAACCCCATGAACAGTATGAAAAGGCAAAATGATAGGATACTGAAAGAGGAACTTCCCAGGTCAGTAGGTGCCCAATATGCTACCAGAGATCAGTGAAGAAATAACACTAGAAAGAATGAAGGGATGGAGCCAAAGCAAAAACAGTACCCAGCTGTGGATGTGACTGGTATTAGAAGCAAGGTCCGACGCTATAAAGAGCAATATTGTATAGGAACCTGAATGTCAGGTACATGAAACAAGGCAAATTGGAAGTGGTCAAAGAAGAGATGGTAAGAGTGAACGTCGACATTCTAGGAATCAGCGAACTAAAATGGACTGGAATGGGTGAATTTAACTCAGATGACCATTATATCTACTACTGCGGGCAGGAGTCCCTTAGAAGAAATGAAGTAGCCATTATGGTCAACAGAACAGTCCGAAATGCAGTACTTGGACGTAATCTCAAAAATGACAGAATGATCCCTGTTCGTTTCCAAGGCAAACCATTCAATATCACAGTAACCCAAGTCTATGCCCCAACCAGTAATGCTGAAGAAGCTGAAGTTGAACGGTTCTATGAAGACCTACAAGACCTTTTAGAACTAACACCCCAAAAAGATGTCCTTTTCATTATAGGGGACTGGGATGCAAAAGTAGGAAATCAAGAAACACCTGGGGTAACAGGCAAATTTGGCCTTGGAATACAGACTGGAGTGGGGCAAAGGTTAATAGAGTTTTGCCAAGAGAAAGCACTGGTCATAGCAAACACCCTCTTCCAACAACACAAGAGAAGACTCTACACATGGACATCACCAGATGGTCAACACCAAAATCAGATGGATTACATTCTTTGCAGCGAAAGATGGAGAAGCTCTATGCAGTCACCAAAAACAAGACCAGGAGCTGACTGTGGCTCAGATAACGAACTCCTTATTGCCATATTCAGACTGAAATTGAAGAAAGTAGGGAAAACCGCTAGACCATTCAGGTATGACCTAAATCAAATCCCTTATGATTATACAGTAGAAGTGAGAAATAGATTTAAGGGACTAGATTTGATAGACAGAGTGCCTGAGGAACTATGGACTGAGGTTCGTGACACTGTACAGGAGACAGGGATCAAGACCATCCCCATGGAAAAGAAATGCAAAAAAGCAAAATGGCTGTCTGAGGAGGCCTTACAAATAGCTGTGAAAAGAAGAGAAGCGAAAAGCAAAGGAGAAAAGGAGAGATATAAGCATCTGAATGCAGTGTTCCAAAGAACAGCAAGAAGAGATAAGAAAGCTTTCCTCAGCGGTCAAAGAAACAGGAAAACAGAATGGGAAAGACTAGAGATCTCTTCAAGAAAATTAGAGATACCAAGGGAACATTTCATGCAAAGATGGGCTCGACAAAGGACAGAAATGGTATGGACCTAACAGAAGCAGAAGATATTAAGAAGAGGTGGCAAGAATACACAGAAGAACTGTACAAAAAAGATCTTCACGACCTGGATAATCACGATGATGTGATCACTCATCTAGAACCAGACATCCTGGAATGTGAAGTCAAGTGGGCCTTAGAAAGCATCATTATGAACAAAGCTAGTGGAGGTGAAGGAATTCCAGTTGAGCTGTTTCAAACCCTGAAAGATGATGCTGTGAAAGTGCTGCACTCAATATGCCAGCAAATTTGGAAAACTCAGCAGTGGCCACTGGACTGGAAAAGGTCCGTGTTCATCCCAATCCCAAAGAAAGGCAATGCCAAAGAATGCTCAAACTACCACACAACTGCACTCATCTCACATGCTAGTAAAGTAATGCTCACAATTCTCCAAGCCAGGCTTCAGCAATACATGAACTGTGAACTTCCAGATGTTCAAGCTGGTTTTAGAAAAGGCAGAGGAACCAGAGATCTAATTGCTAACATCTGCTGGATCATGCAAAAAGCAAGAGAGTTCCAGAAAAACATCTATTTCTGCTTTATTGACTATGCCAAAGCCTTTGACTGTGTGGATCACAATAAACTGTGGACAATTCTGAAAGAGATGGGAATACCAGACAACCTGACCTGCCTCTTAAGAAACCTGTATGCAGGTCAGGAAGCAACAGTTAGAACTGGACATGGAACAACAGACTGGTTCCAAACAGGAAAAGGAGTACATCAAGGCTGTATATTGTCACCCTGCTTATTTAAATTATATGCAGAGTACATCAGGAGAAACGCTGGGCTGGAAGAAGCACAGGCTGGAACCAAGACTGCCGGAAGAATTATCAATCACCTCAGATATGCAGATGACACCACCCTTATGGCAGAAAATGAAGAGGAACTAAAAAGCCTCTTGATTAAAGTGAAAGAGGAGAGTGAAAAAGTTGGCTTAAAGCTCAACATTCAGAAAACGAAGATCATGGCATCTGGTCCCATCACTTCATGGGAAATAGATGGGTAAACAGTGGAAACAGTGTCAGACTTTATTTTTGGGGGCTCCAAAATCACTGCAGATGGTGACTGCAGCCATGAAATTAAAGGACGCTTACTCCTTGGAAGGAAAGTTATGACCAACCTAGATAACATATTCAAAAGCAGAGACATTACTTTGCCAACAAAGGTCCGTCTAGTCAAGGCTATGGTTTTTCCAGTGGTTATGTATGGATGTGAGAGTTGGATTACAAAGAAAGCTGAGCGCCGAAGAATTGATGCTTTTGAACTGTGGTGTTCAAAAGAAGTCTTCTCAAGAGAAGACTCTTGAGAGTCCCTTGGACTGCAAGGAGATCCAACCAGTCCATTCTGAAGGAGATCAGACCTGGGATTTCTTTGGAAGGAATGATGCTAAAGCGGAAACTCCAGTACTTTGGCCACCTCATGGGAAGAGTTGACTCATTGGAAAAGACTCTGATGCTGGGAGGGATTGGGGGCAGGAGGAGAAAGGGATGACTGAGGATGAGATTGCTGGATGGCATCACGGACTCAATGGACATGAGTCTGCGTGAACTCTGGGAGTTGGTGATGGCAGGGAGGCCTGGCGTGCTGCGATTCATGGGGTCGCAAAGAGTCGGACACGACTGAGCGACTTAACTGAACTGAGTGAAAGAAGTCAATCTAAGAGGTTACATACTATATTACTCCAACTATATGACATTCTGGAGAAGGCAAAGCTATTGAGCCAGCAGAAGGTTGCCAAAAGTTAAGGATGAAGGAGGGATGAACAAAACAGGCAGAGCACAGAGGATACTATCGGTTCAGTTCAGTCGTTCAGTCGTTTCCAACTCTTTGCGACTCCACGAATTGCAGCACGCCAGGCCTCCCTGTCCATCACCAACTCCCGGAGTTCGCCCATACTATAATGGTAGATAAATGACTTACATACTTGTCCAAATCCACGGAAAGCACAACACCAAGAGTTGTGCTGATAGTGATGCGTCAGTATAGGTTCATTGACTATAATAAATGTACCACTCTAGTGCAGGACGATGAGTATGGGGGTGGCTGTGCAATATGGGAGGACACAGGATATATGGGATATCTCTCTACCTTCTGCTCAATTTTGTTGTGAACTTGAAATTACTCTTCAAAATAAAGTCTATTAAAAAAAAGATATATCCAAAACTTTTTATAAAGTATATTGAGGTTTTCATTCATTGTTACAATGGTCAAGAAGAATTAGATATATAATAGTATTTCACTGTGTATATAATAATTTATTAATATTATCTCAATGTTGTCTTAGTCACTTTTAAAGCAGGTAGGTTAGCTGTCATTAGTCATTAAAAAAAAAATACATTAACAAACATCAGCCTAAACTCACAGAGCCAGTAAGTACAGCTAACAGTTAAGTAGAGCAAATAATTAAATATTTTGAGTCAAAATTCAGCACATCACTGCCTCATTATTAAATTCCTCATTCCCTACAAGACAGTCAGATATACTTTAAAAGGGACAGGCCTTAAAATTAGATAAATCTCAGTCTAAAATGCCTGCTCCCTTTTTTATTAGCTATGATTCTAGACATGTTCATTAATTTATTCATTTAACTATCCATCTGTCCATAGGGATGGGAGGGATCTTATCAATTTAACTTATTTCTGTGTAAGTTTCCTCATATATAAATAAGGACAGCAATAACACTATGAACAATTTATATCCATATTTGTATATTTCTATAAATAAAAGGCAACTCACTAGAAAACAGGATATGTATATTCACAGGAAAAAATCCAAATATCTATTAACTATGAAAAATATGGTCAACATCACTAGTCATCAAGGAAATACAAATTAACTCAGTATAATTTTCCCCTATCAGATTTTTTTTTTTTTTTTTTTACAAAAAAAAACACAAGTATTGGTGAGGATACAGGAAACAAGGCAGCTCTTGGCATTATTGGGGGAAGTGTAGCCACTATGGAGAGCAATCTGGCAGCAAAAGCTAAACACGTAAATTCCTATGACTTAGCAAATTCCTTCTGAGAAATTTGCCTTGGAGAAGCTTTGACACAGGTGCATACTAACTTTACCTTGCTTTGTTAATTACTCTAACGAGACAAGTCCTAGAATTGAACTGACCCCCAATAAATGCTGAATCTCAACAAAGATTTATTGACCCATACATTTTTGTACAAAAGAGATCTTCATGACCCAGATAATCATGATAGTGTGATTACTCACCTAGAGCCAGACATCCTGGAATGTGAAGTCAAGTGGGCCTTAGAAAGCATCACTACAAACAAAGCTAGTGGAGGTGATGGAATTCCAGTTGAGCTATTTCAAATCCTGAAAGATGATGCTGTGAAAGTGCTGCACTCAATATAACAAGAAATTTGGAAAACTTAGTAGTGGCCACAGGACTGGAAAAGGTCAGTTTTCATTCCAATCCCAAAGAATGTCAATGCCAAAGAATGCTCAAATTACCGCACAATTGCACTCATACGTCACACGCTAGTAAAGTAATGCTCAAAATTCTCCAAGCCAGGCTTCAGCAATACGTGAACCATGAACTTCCAGATGTTCAAGCTGGTTTTAGAAAAGGCACAGGAAAAGAAAAGAAAGATAGAGCTAAGTTGTGTCCGACTCTTAAGATCCCACAAACTGTGGCCTACCAGGCTCCTCTGTCCTTGGGATTCTCCAGGCAAGAATACTGGAGTGGGTTGCCATTTCCTTCTCCAGGGGATCTTCCCAACCCAGGAACTGAACACAGGTCTCCCCCACTGCAGGCAGATGCTTTACCGACTGAGCTATGCAGGAAGCCCCAAGGCAGAGGAACCAGAGATCAAATTTCCAACATCTGCTGGATCATGGAAAAAGCACAAGAGTTCCAGAAAAACATCTACTTCTGCTTTATTGACTATGTCAAAGCCTTTGACTGTGTGGATCACAATAAACTGTGGAAAATTCTGAAAGAGATGGAAATACCAGACCACCTACCTGACTCTTGAGAAATCTGTATGCAGGTCAGGAAGCAACAGTTAGAACTGGACAGGGAACAACAGACTGGTTCCAAATAGGAAAAGGAGTACGTCAAGGCTATACATTGTCATTCTGCTTATTTAACTTATATATAGACTGCAGCCATGAAATTAAGACACTTACTCCTTGAAAGGAAAGTTATGACTTACCGAGACAGCATATTAAAAAGCAGAGACATTACTTTGTCAACAAAGGTCCATCTAGTCAAGGCTATGGTTTTTCCAGTGGTCATGTATGGATGTGAGAGTTCGACTATACAGAAAGCTGAGTGCCGAAGAACTGATGCTTTTGAACTGTGGTGTTGGAGAAGACTCTTGAGAGTCCCTTGGACTGCAAGGAGATCCAACCAGTCCATCCTAAAGGAGAGCAGTCCTGGGTGTTCATTGGAAGGACTGATGGTGAAGCTGAAACTCCGATACTTTGGCCACCTGATGTGAACAGCTGACTCATTTGAAAAGACCCTGATGCTGGGAAAGATTGAGGGCAGGAGGAGAAAGAGACGACAAAGGATGAGATGGTTGAATGGCGTCACCAATTTGATGGACAGGAGTTAGTAAATTCCGGGAGCTGGTGATGCAAGGTAAGGCTGGCGTGCTGCAGTCCATGGGGTCACAAAGAGTCGGACACGACTGAGGGACTGGACTGAACTGAAGACAAGAAGAGAAGAAACTGCAGGCAGTAATGGTATCTTCAAAGGCAGAGGTATTCAACAAAAGCGCCATTTAAGAAAAGTATCTGCCGTAGGCTGATTAACCTCCTCAGAGGTATCGTGTCCTAATCCCCGGAAGCGGTGAACATTACCTTACTTGGAAAAGGGGTCTTTGCCAGTGTTATTAAAGTAAGGCATTTGAGATGAGACACTCCTGGGCCTCAAATGCCATCAGATGTCCTTGAGAGAGACAGAGGCAGTAGATTTGACTGCCACCGTGAAAGCAAGGCGAAGATAAAGCAGAGAGATGAAGGCCTGGAAGCCTGGAGGGGTGCCACAGGGACTGAAGAGTGACAAGCTTCCTTTGTTTCTCAGAGCCTCCTGGGGGTGCCCAGGCTTGACAACACCTTGATTTCGGCCCAGTAATGCTGACTCAAACTTTTGGCCTCTATTAGAGAATAAATTACTCTTGCGTGGAAAATCCCATGGATGGAGGAGCCTGGTGGGCTGCAGTCCATGGGGTCGCTAAGTCGGATAGGGACTGAGCAACTTCACTTTCATGCATTGGAGAAGGAAATGGCAACCCACTCCAGTGTTCTTGCCTGGAGAATCCCAGGGATGGGGGAGCCTATTGGGCTGCCATCTATGGGGTCGCACAGAGTCGGACACGACTGAAGTGACTTAGCAGCAGCAGCAGCAGAGAATAAATTCCTTTGTTTTAAGCCACCAAATTGTGGCATGACAGCAGTTCTAAGAAGCAAACACTGCACCTCACCCCACTGCCCTGTGTGCCATGCTAGATGCTAAATGATTTAGACATTATTCAGGCCTCTGAAGAGCCATTCAGATTTTTATGCAGCAGAATAGCATGATCATAATCTGCCTCATAATGTTAAATCTAACCCCAATGTTAAGAATTTGTTAATGGGAAAAAACTAAAAACACAAAGATATATCAGAACCAAACATCCGAACAGAAGATAAAGCTCTAAATCACCAGGCCTGGAAGCCTGGAGGGGTGAACTTGGGCAGAAAATCACAATGAAAGAGATGAAGACAAAAAAGGGGCAGAGGGATGAAACAGAGGTAGGAAAACAGAGGAAACACTTTAAATATGTGTATGTAATTAATTTTCTCAAAGGGATAAGAGAGACCATCTTGTGGATGAAACAAGAATAGGATGGCATACAGAAGACAGAAAAAGTTCTTGTAACTGAGTAACACCTAAAGCTTAAAAGTCAACAGGCATATTAGAAAATGAAGCTAAGAATATTTTTCCAGAAAGGAAAGCAAAAGCAATGAGGGAGAGAACAGGAGGTTAAGAAGATTTTTTTTTTTTTTAATCAGGTGTCAAATTAATCCCAAAGGCCAAGTTCCACTAAAAGTTCTATGAAGAAAGAACAAAGAAAATGAAGAGGCAGAAATTACTGAAGCATTCTGCAATAACCTATCCCAGAGCTGAGGAATCCTAGACTTCAAACTGAAAGGGCCTGCTAAGTACTGAGCCGATGAATGTGGGGGTGGGGGGGAGTGCGAACCTGCACTCCAGACACAGCCTTGTGAATTCTCAGGCCACCAGGTGTAAGAAATCTTCCAAAAAACCACCACCAAGTCACCTACAAATCAGGTAATCCTATAATTAATCAGCAAAGAAGGATAGAGAGTAAAAGCATGTACTATTTTAAGATGAATTTGAAGGCATTCCAGACAAACAAGGGTGTACAGTCATCCTTCCAATAACGGAGTAAGAATCCCACTGGCAGCAGATGGCTCCGCAACACTGCCAGGCCATGAACAACGCCTCCCAAGTTTTGTGGAAATTTTTTTTAAATGTTTATTTATATATTTATTTGGCTGCGATGGGTCTTAGTTACAGAATGCGGACTCTTAATTGCAGCATGTGGGATCTTGCACTCTAGCCAGAGATCAAACCGGGGCCCCCTGCACTGGGAGCAGAGCCTTAGCCACTGTGTGTATACACTCCTTTGATAAAAGTTTGAGAGATAATTTTTAAGCCAGAATTGGTCTGAGTTTTATAATCTATTTCATGATAGAGGTCAGTCCCACAAGACTGTTCCCCAGTTGGTAGTTACAAGTCTCCAGCCAGCTGTAAATCAGGATTTCCACAAACTCCTCCTCAGGTTCAGTAATTTGTAAGCCTCCAAATAAAAATAAATTTGAAAAAGTAACAACAAAAAAATAATTTGCTAGTATGGCTCACAGAACTCAGGAACACTCTTATGTTTATCAGTTCATTATAAAGGATACAACTCGGAAACAGACAAATGGAAGAGATGCACAGGGCAAAGGGCCAGGGCCGGGGAGTGGACCACACAGCTTCCAAACTCCCTCCAGGGGTGCTGCCTTCCCAGCACCTGGACAGAAATGTGCACCAACCCGGAGGCTTACTGAATATCCCCTTTTCAAGAGTTTTTACAGAGCTCAGAGTCCAGTCCCCTCACCCCTTGCAGGAGATGGGGAGAGGGGTTCAAATCCTCAATGAGAAGGGTTGAAAGTTCAAGCCCTCTAATCCCTGGGTCTTTCTGGTGACCAGCCCTGTCCTGAGGTACTCTAGGGACTGGGTCCTAAGTCACTTCATTAACGTAAACTCAGGTGTGAGCCAAAGGAGCTTTTTTGAATAAGATTCTGAGCAATCAGGAAATTCCAACAGTCTTAGGAGTTCTGTGCTAAAAGTGGGGACAAACAGTGTTACAATGAGCAAGGGCATACGCACACTTTCTGAGTTAATATGGAACATTTTCTTCAGATGAACTGCTGAATTACATGGAAGTTCTAGCCCCAGTTTTGCAAGAAACTTCCATTGTGTTTTCCAACCTGGCTGCCCTGCGTCCCTCTTCTCTGCCACGCCAACCTCATTCCTTATATTTGAGCTCCTCCTCTGAACTCACACCTCACTCCCAACTAGCCACTACCTCTCACAACCCTTCCACCTCAAGATGCTCCTGGAGACAACATCTTTTTACACCTCAAAAAAGTGTTAAACAAACTAAACATTTTTCATCTCTAAGAAGCGCACTACCCGGGCACTATGCTGGAGAATACACAGGCACCAGTCTAGAACGCAGGCCCGGTTTCAGAGTCGACAATGAACACCAGTTCTCAGACTCTTAACACACTAGCAGTATGGCAAGTTACAGTACAAAAGGAAAATGACTCCTGGTATAATTGCAGTGAAGGTCGATTCTCTTTCTGTAAAAATGTCCAGTACAGTTCTAAGATTAATTCACTCAGGTTCATTTTGGGTTTCTATGGAACTAAAACAAACTCCCTACTTCATTTTAGAAGGAACTCAATTAACCCAACCTTCTCCCAAACAGAGGCAACAACTTCAGGGATCACGTCAGTTTTCAAAGAGAATAGGAAGATTTCTGACTATAAATGCTATGGTTAAAAAAAAAAAAAAAACAGCCAAAGTCAAGGATCAGAACGAGGATCACTTCAACCATGATGAAAGTAACTGAAAATAAGAAATTTCTCTGATTGAAGTAGCAACTTTTCATAATTCTGACCAAAATGATAATGAATATTTTATAACCCAGAAACACCAATGCAGAAAAACAAACTGTTTTATTCTAACAAAACCAATTTAGAAAATAATATTCAAAAGGTATGACTGAACCATATTGCTGTACACCTGAAATACTGTAAATCAACTATACTTCAATAAAATATACATACTTAAAAAAAGATTTATGCAGCAGTGTTCAGTTCAGTTGCTCAGTCGTGTCCAACTCTTTGCGACCCCATAAATCACAGCACGCCAGGCCTCCCTGTCCATCACCATCTCCCGGAGTTTACCCAAACTCATGTGCATCGAGTCGGTGATGCCATCCAGCCATCTCATCCCCTTCTCCACCTGCCCTCAATCCCTCCCAGCATCAGGGTCTTTTCCAATGAGTCAACTCTTTGCATGAGGTGGCCAAAGTACTGGAGTTTCAGCTTCAGCATCAGTCTTTCCAATGAACACCCAGGAATGATCTCCTTTAGGATGGACTGGTTGGATCTCCTTGCAGTCCAAGGGACTCTCAAGAGTCTTCTTCCAACACCACAGTTCAAAAGCATCAATTCTTCGGCACTCAGCTTTCTTTATAGTCGAACTCTCACATCCATACATGACCACTGGAAAAACCATAGCCTTGACTAGACGGACCTTTGTTGACAAAGTAATGTCTCTGCTTTTGAATATGCTATCTAGGTTGGTCATAACTTTCCTTCCAAGGAGTAAGCGTCTTTTAATTTCATGGCTGCAACCATCTGCAGTGATTTTGGAGACCAGAAAAATAAAGTCTGACACTGTTTCCCCATCTATTTCCCATGAACTGATGGGAGCAGACACCATGATCTTAGTTTTCTGAATGTTGAGCTTTAAGCCAACTTTTCACTCTCCTCTTTCACTTTCATCAAGAGGCTTTTTAGTTTCTCTTCACTTTCTGCCATAAGGGTGGTATCATCTGCATGTCTGAATAATTAGTATTTAATAAATGAAAGTGAAAGACACTCAGTCATGTCTGACTCTGAGACCCCACGGACTATACAGTCCATGGAATTCTCCAGGCCAGAATACTAGAATGGGTAGCCTTTCCCTTCTCCAGGGGATCTTCCCAACCCAGGGATCGAACCCAGGCGGATTCTTTATCAGCTGAGTCACAAGTGGAAGCCCAGTATTTAATCAAACACATGCAAATGCCCTAGTAAATTACAAGTAGCAAACACATAAACACAGGGGGAAACACACAACGTTAACTGATAGTTTCAAAGAAGCTGAAAAAAGAAATAAGACAGAAACAGAAAAAGTCTTGAGCCAAGTAAAAGGAAGAGATGGAAAGAGAAGTAAAAGCAAAACAGCACTGATGGAGAAGCAGCTCACAAGAGCGCTGAGCAAGAAAGGTTTACAGATGAGCAAACAGCTCCGCAGAGGCTAACTGGTATGGGCAGCACCACATCCACAAACAGCAGTGTTAGAAACAACTCGGGCCAGACCTGAAATGCAGAGTTCACAGGGTTCTCTTCACTTACTGGCTGCCCAGTCTCCCTTCCTATTCCCATCCCTTGCTACCATTCATTTGACAATTACAGCTGACCCCTCAAAACAAGGTTTTATAAATTATTATATAATTTCATAGTCAGCCCTCCATACTCATGGTTCCACATCCAGGGATTCAACCAACCACACAGTGCTGGAGTACACACTGCATTGTGGGGGAGGTGGGGAATCCACAAATAAGTGGACCCACACAGTTCAAACCCATGCTGTTCAGGGGTCAAGTGTACTTGGTGAGTTGAAGGAATCAATAAATGAGTCTTAGGCAAGGTCTCAATAGTCTTTATACTCCAAGGCTCCAGTGTTTTTGTTTCTCCCCAGGGATGTGACTTATGCTCACAGCTTCTCTAGTCCCCCTGAACAGAGGATGCCTCAATTGATTTGTCAATCCTGCTCTTCCCCAGTTGCCCTGGACATCCCCATTAGAGTACCTCTACCTTAAACCCAACTGTTTTTTTCAAATCCAATCTATGTCTCATTTGCTCAGCTGATCTTTTCCTGGCAACCCTGGTCAATAGGACCTCTCTAACCTCTATATTGCTCACTCAACATTAACCATATCTTTTATGTATCTTCAGACAGCCTGAACACTCTCATTCTTGAGGAATTAGTATTTCCTAGTCCCCTTTATGAAGAAGCCAATGGCACCCCACTCCAGTACTCTTGCCTGGAAAATCCCATGGAAGGAGGAGCCTGGTAGACTGCAGTCCATGGGGTCACTAAGAGTCCGCAGAACTGAGTGACCTCACTTTCGCTTTTTACTTTCATGCATTGGAAAAGGAAATGGCACCCCACTCCAGTATTCTTGCCTGGAGAATCCCAGAGACAGAGGAGCCTAGTGGGCTGCCATCTATGGAGTCGCACAGAGTCGGACACGACGGAAGCGACTTAGCAGCAGTAGCAGCAGCAGTCCCCTTTATGGAGAAGGCAATGGCACCCCACTCCAGTACTCTTGCCTGGAAAATCCCATGGACGGAGTAGCCTGGAAGGCTGTAGTCCATGGGGTCGCTAAGAGTCGGACACGACTGAGCGACTTCACTTTCACTTTTCACTTTCATGCACTGGAGAGGGAAATGGCAACCCACTCCAGTATTCTTGCCTAGAGAATCGCAGGGATGGGGGAGCCTGGTGGGCTGCCATCTATGGGGTCGCACAGAGTCAGACACGACTGAAGCGACTTAGCAGCAGCAGCAGCAGCAGCAGCAGTCCCCTTTAAGTAATGTATGCTTGACCGGTTTGCTCATGTGCTGGATTCACAATACCTTATTCAGTTCAGTTCAGTCGCTCAGTCGTGTCCGACTCTTTGCGACCTACGTCCATCGAGTCAGTGATGCCGTCCAGCCATCTCATCCTCTGTCAGCCCCTTCACCTCCTGCCCCCAATCTCTCCCAGCATCAGTCTTTTCCAATGAGTCAACTCTTCCCATGAGGTGGCCAAAGTACTGGAGTTTCAGCTTTAGCATCATTCCTTCCAAAGAAATCCCAGGGTTGATCTCCTTCAGAATGGACTGGTTGGATCTCCTTGCAGTCCAAGGGACTCTCAAGAGTCTTCTCCAACACCACAGTTCAAAAGCATCAATTCTTCAGCGCTCAGCCTTCGTCACACTTCCTGCCAAAAAAGTACTTCTGAAGGAGAGAAAAAAAAAACAAGACCTCCCCTGTCAAGTCTCCCCTTTTACCTGCCCTGTTCTGACTGTATGAACTATACTGCACAGTAACACATACGCTCGTACACCTTCTTCCCTTATACATATAATGTTCATACATTTCCTTTCATGAATCCTGAGCTCTTTGTCTTGCAAGATATGCACTAATTTGAGTAGATTCCTTAAAAAAAAAAAAAAAAACTAGGACTAAAACTACTAAATGACCCAGCAATCCCACTACTGGGCACATACCCAGAGAAAACCACAGTTCAAAAAGACACATGTATTCCCAATGTTCACTGCAGCACTATTTACAATAGCCAGGACATGGAAGTAACCTAGATGTCTACTAACAGATGAATGGGATAAAGAAGCTGTGGTACATATATACAATGGAAAGTTACTCAGTCATAAAAAGGAACAAATTTAGTCAGTTGAACTAAGGTGGATGAACGTGGAGTCTGTTATACAGAGTGAAGTAAATTCTGAAAGAGATGGGAATACCAGACCACCTGACCTGCCTCTTGAGAGACCTATATGCAGGTCAGGAAGCAACACTTAGAACTGGACATGGAACAACAGACTGGTTCCAAATAGGAAAAGGAGTACGTCAAGGCTGTATACTGTCACTCTGCTTATTTAACTTATATGTAGAGTACATCATGAGAAACACTGGGCTGGAAGAAGCACAAGCTGGAATCAAGATTGCCAGGAGAAATGTCAATCACCTCAGATATGCAGACGACACCACCCTTATGGCAGAAAGTGAAGAGGAACTAAAAAGCCTCTTGATGAAAGTGAAAGAGGAGAGTGAAAAAATTGGCTTAAAGCTCAACATTCAGAAAACGAAGATCACAGCATCTGGTCCCATCACTTCATGGGAAATAGATGGGTAAACAGTGGAAACAGTGTCAGACTTTATTTTGGGGGGCTCCAAAATCACTGCAGATGGTGATTGCAGTCATGAAATTAAAGCACGCTTACTCCTTGGAAGAAAAGTTATGACCAACCTAGATAGCTTATTCAAAAGCAGAGACATTACTTTGCCAACAAAGTTCCGCCTAGTCAAGGCTATGGTTTTTCAAGTGGTCATGTATGGATGTGAGAGTTCGACTATAAAGAAAGCTGAGCGCCGAAGAATTGATGCTTTTGAACTGTGGTGTTGGAGAAGACTCTTGATAGTCCCTTGGACTGCAAGGAGATCCAACCAGTCCATTGTAAAGGAAATCAGTCCTGGGTGTTCTTTGGAAGGAATGATGCTAAAGCTGAAACTCCAGTACTTTGGCCACCTCATGCAAAGAGTTGACTCATTGGAAAAGACCCTGATGCTGGGAGGGATTGGGGGCAGGAGGAAAAAGGGATGACAGAGGATGAGATGGCTGGATGACATCACTGACTCGATGGACGTGAGTTTGCGTGAACTCCGGGAATTGGTGATGGACAGGGAGGCCTGGCGTGCTGCAACTCATGGGGTTGCAAAGAGTCAGACACGACTGAGCGAGTGAACTGAATGATACTAATGATACTTATGCATATAAATGATACTAATGCATATATATGGAATCTAGAAAAACAGTACTGATGAATTTATTTGCAGGGCAGGAACAGAGATGCAGATTCGTGGACACAGCAGGGGAAGAAGATGGTGGGACGAACTCAAAGAGTAGCACTGAAACACATATACTGCCATATGCAAAACAGACAACTAGCGGGAAGCAGCTGTATGACACAGCAAACTCAACAAGGTTACAAGGTTCTCTGTGACAACCTAGAGGGGTGGGATATGGGGGTGGGAGGGAGGCTCAAGAAGAAGGGGATACATATATACTTATGGCTGATTCAAGTTACTGTATGGTAGAAACCAACACAATATTGTAAAGCAATCATCCTCCAATTAAAAATAAATTTAAAAAAAAGAAATATATATAAATAAATCAATGCCCGCTACATATCCTCATAATACCCTCACAAACAAGCAGATAACTATAGTTAGCCAGTTTATCCAAAACATTGGTTATTTTGGTATCTTCAGTTCCAAATAAAAATTAGCAGATCAGTTAAACCCACTGAATCATCTGACAATTCTTTATTCCTCAAAATGGGAAACATGAAACATACGTAAACATATTTCAGTAAAAACAGAAGCCATAGTTTTAAACAGAAAGAATTTAGGCACTTAAAATGTCAGGAAAACAGAAGCAGTCTGAAAACATTTATTATGAAACTAAAAATAGCACTCAGAAGAAATCACAAGATTCAATGTTTATAACATCTCCTTCTTTATCAAAGAAAAACTATGATCAAAAGTCAGATGAAAGTATACACTATATTAAGGTGAATAAAATCAAGAGTAAGTCACATGTTAAATCAGCTTCACACAATGCTGTGTAGTGAGGTTTTCTAGAAAGACTGTCACGAGTCAGTGGCTGATTTTTAGGAATTTAACAGTTCCTGGCAATTTTCTGGAAATTGCTCAAGGCTCCATTTTGCACCAACAAGTAACAGCTTCCTCATCTATACTAAATCTCCTCCATTCAGACACTTTCCCATCAGCATGTTTTTTACTAAGTTTATCTATTTTTTAAATTGAAGGATAATTGCTTTACAGAATTTTCTTGTTTTCTGCCAAATATCAAATATGAATCAGCCACAGGTATATATCACGCTACCAATCAACACTCTCTGCAGCGGTTTCCTATTCTTGCAATCCCCATTTTCCCCGTCTTCCCTTTATTTCTGCTCCCCACCCCATCCCCACCATCATATCAGTATCTCCTGCCAAGGTCAGCCGTGACTTCCAAGTTGCTAAATGCAATAGATGGTGCTCCAGTTTTCTCACAAGAGCATTCCACAGTGGTGAGTGCTTCTCCACAGCAGCAGGGACACCTGCTTCAGGCTGTCCCTCTCACATGACTGGCCACTGTGTCCATCTCCTCGGCAAACTCAGCCTCCTCCAGTTTTCTTTCTAGTCTCTCCATTGGCAATCTCACCCATCATCTCTCCACTGATGGCACCAAAATGGTAAACTAGTCATCCATCATGCAACTTCCCCTTCTCCAATCCATTTACTATTAATTACCACGTCTGGCAATTTTGCCTCTAAATCTCCCTTTTCTCAGTATTTCTGCTAACGATATAAGGCTCTAAGAATCAAATAAGCTAACATGAAAGTGCTTTCATGTTAGCTTAAAAAAGAGGAAAAAATTGAATCTGTGTATTAGTATTCATTAAGTTGAAATCTCCTTGAAAGCAAGGACTTTACAAGTTCATCTTTTTATTTATTCCACATTATACATCTAGCACAGTACTTTGCAAATGGCATTCAGTAAAGGTACTGCAATGAATTATTTGTACTGGTTTAATACACATTCAACTGAAATAGTCACACATTTAATGGCTTGTATTTCCCAAACCATGTCATCATTTGACTCCTAAGAGATTAGAATTTTAAGTCACTCTGTAAAGTATAAACTACATCAGGTACTTTTGATAAATATAATGCTACTTACCTAAAGTTAGAAAAAACTGTCATCTTTTTTTGGCCTAGCTTTCCTGAAAACATCCAAATCCCAGCCTGATGTCCAAAACTCATAAAATTTCTTGCTTACCAACTGCTCATTTGAACGGGAAAGTTTAAATATTACAGGAATATTTAAGCTGTAAGTACTCAAAAGGCAGGCAGAATGACTTCTTGAAAAAAAAGTCCCTCCTTCATTTTCACATCTTGCAATGTGAACTGGAGTGACATTCTGAGGAGGAACAGACACTGAGATTAAAAAACTACTGTTGCTCAAAAAAGTTCCGAAACTCTTGGCTATATGTACATTTAACTACAGCATCAGAATGAAAGATTGTCATCTAGTAGTATCTCACCAAATCAATTCAAAAATCTCCCCAGAAGAAAAGACAGGCTCCACAGTAAGTGGTGCTGGGAACACTGAACAGCTGCAGGTAAAACAAGTTGGAACATTCCTCCAAACATTTACAAAAATAAACTCCAAATTGTTTAAAGATCTAACATAAGGCAGAGCTTCCCAGGCGGTGCTAGTGGTAAAGAATCCATCTGCCAACAAAGGTGAGGTAAGCAATGTGGGTTCGATCCCTGGGCTGGGAAGATCCCCTGGAGGAGGAAATGGCAACCCACTCCAGTATTCTTGCCTGGAAAATCCCATGGACAGAGGAGCCATGGGGTCGAAAAGAAATGGACATGACTGAGCAACACAATCTAAGACATGACACCATAAAACTCCTAGAAGAGAACACAGGTAAAACATTCTTTGCATAAATCATAGCAGTATTTTCTTAGATCAGTCTCCCAAGGCAAAGGAAATAAAAATACAGTTCAGTTCAGTCGCTCAGTCATGTCTGACTCTGCGATCCCATGGACTGCAGCACTCCAGGCTTCCCTGTCCTTTACTATCTCCCGGAGTTTGCTCAAACTCATATCAGTTGAGTCAGTGATGCCATCCAGGCATCTCATTCTCTGTCATCCCCTTCTCCTCCCTCCTTCAATCTTTCCCAGCATCAGGGTCTTTTATAATGAGTCAGTTCTTCTCACCAGGTGGCCAAAGTATTGGAGCTTCAGCCTCAGCATCAGTCCTTCCAATGAATAATCATGGTTGATTTCCTTTAGAATTGACTGGTTTAATCCCCCTGCCAATCCAAGGGACTCTCAAGAGCCTTCTCCAACACCACAGTTCAAAAGCATCAATTCTTCGGTGCTCAGCTTTTTTTTTTTTAATATTTTATTATTTTTAATATTAATTTATTTTAATTGGAGGCTAATTAATTTACAATATTGTATTGGTTTTGCCATACATCAACATGAATCCACCATGGGTGTACACGTGTTCCCCATCCTGAACACCCCCTCCCACCTCCCTCCCCTCAGCTTTCTTTATAGTCCAACTCTCACATCCATACATGACTACTGGAAAAACCACAGCTCTGACTAGACAGACCCTTTGTCAGCAAAGTAATGTCTCTGCTTTTTAATATGCTGTCTAGGTTTGTCACAGCTTTTCTTTCAAGGGGCAGGCATCTTTTAATTGACAAATGAGACTTAAAAGCTTTTGCACAGCAAAAGGAACAGTAAGCAAAATGAAAAGACAACCTATGAGAGAAGTATTTACAAATGATGCAACTGACAAAGGGTTAATATTCAAAATATATGAACAGCTCACATAACTCTATCAAAAAGAAATTAAAAATGGGCAGAAGACCTAAATGGACATTTCTCAAAAAAAAAAAAGACATACAGATGGCCAACACACACATGAAAAGATGTTCAACATCATTACCAGAGAAACGAAAAGTCAAAACCACAATGAGGTTGTGATGAGGCTCACACCTGTCAGCGTGGCTACCATCAAAAAGTCTACAAATAATAAATACTAAAGGAGAAAAGAGAACCCTACTACACTGTTGGTGGAAATGTAATTTGGTGCAGCCACTAGAGAAACAGTAAGGAGGTACTTTAAAAGACTAAAAATAGAACTACCATGAGACCCAGCAATTCCACTCCAGAGAAGATGAAAACTGTAATTCAAAATAAACATTTGAGTACATGTATATTAGCGGCACTATTTACAATAACCAAGACGTGGAAGCAACCCAAGTGCCCGTCAACTGATGACTGGCTTAGAAAGAAATTTTCTACATACTGATACTGGGCAATCCTAATTTAAACAAAATTGGAACCACTAAAAGGGTTGATATATAGTAGTTTATTTTACATATCCATATATTTACTTTCTTAGTGTTCTATACCACTTACTATTACAAATTATTAAAAGTAAATCATAAAAGGGAAATTCTTAAATTAGTATTTAAAACTAGAGGAGACTAAAATAACATGAACACAAAATGCCAGCTGGTATCATGGACTCAATCCTGGAACAGAAAAAAGGGCATTCATGGGAAAATTGGTGATATCTGAACATAGTTTATAATTTAGTTAAGAGTATAGTATCAATATTAATCTTTTGACACATGAACCAAGGTTATGTGACATGCTAATACTAGAGCAGGGGAGCTGGGTTATGGTATAGCGGTTATGGTATATAGGAATATTCCCATATCTGCAACTTTTCTATAAATCTAAAATCATGCCCCAATTTAAGTTTTTTTTAATAGTACCCAGTCTAATCACCCAAGCACTTGTCACCCACCATTAAAAAAAAAAAAAACCCTACCTAGACTAGATTTCCATCTAAATCGCAGTCTATATAATACTCATTCACAAATTCAATGCAATCCCTATCAAGATACCGGCGATATTTTTCACAGAACTAGAACAAATAATTTCAAGATTTGTATGGAAATACAAAAAACCACGAATAGCCAAAGCAATCTTGAGAAAGAAGAATGGAACTGGAGGAATCAATTTGCCTGACTTCAGGCTCTACTACAAAGCCACAGTCATCAAGACAGTATGGTATTGGCACAAAGACAGACATATAGATCAATGGAACAAAACAGAAAGCCCAGAGATAAATCCACATACATATGGACACCTTATCTTTGACAAAGGAGGCAAGAATATACAATGGAGTAAAGACAATCTCTTTAACAAGTGGTGCTGGGAAAACTGGTCAACCACTTGTAAAAGAATGAAACTAGATCACTTTCTAACACCGCACACAAAGATAAACTCAAAATGGATTAAAGATCTAAATGTAAGACCAGAAACTATAAAACTCTTAGAGGAGAACATAGGCAAGACACTCTCCAACATAAACCACAGCAGGATCCTCTATGATCCACCTCCCAGAATTCTGGAAATAAAAGCAAAAATAAACAAATGGCATCTAATTAAAGTTAAAAGCTTCTGCACAACAAAGGAAAACATAAGCAAAGTGAAAAGACAGCCTTCCGAATGGGAGAAAATAATAGCAAATGAAGCAACTGACAAACAACTAATCTCAAAAATATACAAGCAACTCCTGCAGCTCAATTCCAGAAAAATAAACGACCCAATCAAAAAATGGGCCAAAGAACTAAATAGACATTTCTCCAAAGAAGACATACGGATGGCCAACAAACACATGAAAAGATGCTCAACATCACTCATTATTAGAGAAATGCAAATCAAAACCACAATGAGGTACCACTTCACACCTCAGAATGTCTACGATCCAAAAATCTGCAAGCAATAAATGCTGGAGAGGATGTGGAGAGAAGGGAACCCTCCTACACTGTTGGTGGGAATGCAAACTAGTACAGCCACTATGGAGAACAGTGTGGAGATTCCTTAAAAAATTGCAAATAGAAATGCCTTATGACCCAGCAATCCCACTGTTGGGCATACACACTGAGGAAACCAGAATTGAAAGAGACACATGTACCCCAATGTTCATTGCAGCACTGTTTATAATAGCCAGGACATGGAAACAACCTAGATGTCCATCAGTAGATGAATGGATAAGAAAGCTGTGGTACATATACACAATGGAGTATTACTCAGCCATTAAAAAGAATACATTTGAATCAGTTCTGATGAGATGGATGAAACTGGAGCCGATTATACAGAGTGAAGTGAGCCAGAAAGAAAAACACCAATACAGTATACTAACACATATATATGGAATTTAGGAAGATGGCAATGATGACCCTGTATGCAGGACAGCAAAAAAGACACAGATGTGTATAGCGGACTTTTGGACTCAGAGGGAGAGGGAGAGGATGTGATGATTTGGGAGAATGGCATTGAAACATGTATAATATCATGTAAGAATCGAAATGCCAGTCTATGTCTGATGCAGGATATGACACGCTTGGGGCTGACGCGTGGAGATGACCCAGAGAGATGTTGTGGGGAGGGGGGTGGGAGGGGGGCTCATGTTTGGGAACGCATGTACACCTGTGGTGGATTCATGTCAATCTATGCCAAAACCAATACAGAATTGTAAAATAAAAATTACAAATAAATAAATAAATTTAAAAAAAAAATAATAATACTCATTCACATGTTCCTTCATTATACATATCATAATTTGTAATTATCTATTATTCGTATGATGACCTGTTTCATATTCTTTCCTCCATAAAGGCAAAAATGGCATCAATTCTGTTCTCTGCTGCATTCCCAGCACCTTACATGCTGTCTGACACAGAACAGGAATTAAAAGCTCTAAGTGAGCAATTAACTAAATAAGGAATTGTTAAACAGGACAGCAGAAGAGCACACAAGCAATGAGAAAAGCTTTGGGACTTTGGGGGGCTCTGACTTCCCAAATCAGGCAGGGACTGACTTTCCCCATCCATCCTTCCTTCAAGGACAACTTTAAATCATCCAGTGCACATAGCTCACAAACCCAGTACCTGAGACCCAAGGACACTAGGTGACTTGTCACCCCAGCCCCGTACATCCAGCCCTACACCCAACACTGCCATCTTACTACAGAACCAACTCTTTTTACAGAAAAAGAATGAACTAGGAAAAGACTAAAAGGAAAATGCCAGTGACTGAAGAAGGCTTACTCATTCCTAAGTGTTAAGAACTGCACAAGAACACTCCAGAACACAAAAGAACGGTCTATACAGTACACTCCCGTGTCACCACACTTCTTCCCAGTAATAACCTTCTAACACACAATTTTAGGAGCAACTCAGCACCACCCCTCAACTCCTGAAACAAACCTGGGGAACCAGAAAAGGTTATCATCAAATGACTGCTCTCCTGGCCACTCAAACAAAACTCCACCGTGACAACTATTCAGCCAGCCACCAAAGAGAGGCAGCATAATATAACGCTTGGATAAGAGAGCTCTAGATTTTCAAACAGGCGGGTCTGATCACAGCTTCCCCTCTTACTCGCAGTCATCTGGGGGCAAGTTAATGTGTCCAAACAGCAGTTCTCTCCAGCTATAAAATGGGAATAACTACCACCTTAGAGAGTTGTTAACAGTTTTAGAGATACTATGCAGAAACTCTTCATAGGAAATCTGGAATGTTATAAAGGCTCAGTAAGTGTCAGCTGTTTGTCATCTTATTCCGCTACAGTCAATTTCACAAGGCCTATTACCTCTCAGCCGACAACATTCCAGGTTTCCTAAGAACAGTTTCTGCATAGTATATTAACAACACTCTTAAGGTGGTGGTTATTCCCATTTTACAGGTGGAGAGAACTGCTGTTTGGACACATTAACTTGCCCCCAAATCACGGCAAATGAGAAGCTGTGATTCTTTCTGCGATTCCTAGCTGACTCAGTGGTAAAGAATCCCGCTCGCCAATCAGGAGACAGGAGAGATGAGAGTTCGATCCCTCGGTCGCGAAGATACCCTGCAGGAGGAAATGGCACCCCCCCTCCAGTGTTCTTGCCTGAAGAATCCCGTGGACAGAGAAGCCTGGTGGGCTACAGTCCATGGGGTCGCAGAAAGTCGGATACGACTTAGCGACTAAACAACAAAATACATAATAGCTTAGAGCACATTTTCCAAAGCCAGCCTGGACAAACCAGCTCAATGTTTCTGGGCCTCGGGTTCCCCATCTGTGAAACGGGCTGCATCATTCCTACCCCGCTCGGGTTGCTCGGATTTACCCATTCCATTACCAGTGCATAATTAAAATACACCTAGGGAAAGTAAACCTTCAACTCCCAACCCCAAACGAATAGGATTCATCCCAGGCCCATCGCCTCCGATCGCGGCCAGAACAAATACCAAGGTCGACCCACCTCATACCCCTCAATCTCTCCTCACGGCCCGCAGCAACACACCCCCCGCCCGCCCCTCCAGCAGGGGTTTCGGAAACCGCAGGGGTGTTTCCTCCCGAGGACCGCGTCAGAGCCCGGCTAGTGAAAGTGGCCAACCCCCAGCCCACCCCGCCCCCAAAGCGCCGGGAGGGAACCCCGCGCATCCTTCCTCCCCCGGACAGCTCGGCCGCTCGGGCTGCGGTCCCCCCCGGGTTTGCGTGGGCTCTGCGGCCCCGGACCCCACCTCACCCGCTTCCCGGATCCCACGGCGGCACCTCCCACCCTAGCCGCGGAGTGGCCCGGTACCCCCGCACCGCCGGGCTAGGCGGCCACGTCGGGGATCCGGGGCCTCCAGGTCGGCCGCAACCTTCCTCCGGGCCAGGGTCGCCCTTGGGGCGCAGCCCTTCCGCACGCGGAGGCCCCACCGTGCCCACAACGGGAGCCGCACTCACCGCGACGCCGGGGCCCCGGTTCCTCGGGCCCACGCAGGCCTGGGTTGCGCCCCCAGAGCACTAGCGCCCTAGGCCGCCTCCTGGGGACCCTGACGCTGCCGCCGCGGTCGCACTGCGAGGAGACGGCCGTCTGCTACTCGGTCCGCCGCCACCGCCTCGTCCCAGCCCCAGCCGCGGCGACAGGCGCAGACTCGCACACCGGCGCCGGCAGACCAGCGTCTGTTGAGCCGAACCGCCCGGGACGCGCACCCCCGGCCGGCGCTCGTTACATATGCAGAGAGGCCGCCGCCCATTGGCCCGCGGGCGGTGGCGCGTGCGGGGCTGGGCCTATCGAATTCCGGCCGGGAGCACGGCGGGCGGCCGGGGGCGGGGCGGGGTTACTACGGGTCATTCGCCCGAGCCTAGGCGGACGGGACCTAGCCGCAGCCTGCGCGGGGCGGGGGCCGGTCGGCGGGGAAGGACTGGACCACGGCAGCGGGGGAGGGGAGCTGGACTGTGCGGCCGGGACGTAGGTGGAGAAGGAGCGGTCCGGCTCGGTCTGCGGGAGGGCCCTTCCCGTAGGGTTGGAAAGACCACCGCCTCGCCCCTCCCAAAAACTACAGATGCAGATGTTGCTGTAATCTATAAATCTTAATATAGATCTGGAAAAAAGTGCGCCATTATCTTCCCTCTTAACTGGATTATGTGCTTCGTTCTTGCACAGATTTGTCAGATTTTGCAAAATAAAATGATTGGGGGAAATGTCTGAAGCGAGAGGGGCTCAGGAATTCAAAGCAGGTTTTTTATTCTTGCTTTGGCTTCACTGAACCCAGCAAATAGCCCATCTCCCCTCGGTGCACTCACTCTATATACGCATTGTAGGCAGACGCTTTACCGTCTGAGCTACCAGGAAAGTCATATACAAGATTGATACTTGTTTTCTAAAGGATAAAGTTGACCCCACAGTACTGTTTCTGAACTTCTTTTTATGAAGCTGAACGTGTTTCTGTATTTTGAAGTGCTTGCCATTATATTTCACTTTAGACCCTACGAATGGGGAAAAGAGTACAGGTAGACTGCCTTCCTGCAAGCCAACAAAGCAAAACACAAATGACTAAAATAGCAACTACAATACACTATTAAAAAGATGGCTTTCGTTATGCAAGCTGTAGTGGGGTTGAGTTTTTTTTTTTTGTTTTTCTCTTTAATTCAACATATTATTTAGTGGTCTGTGAACGAAGTTGTAAGTTTTGTCAGACTCAATTCCACAAGAAGTAAAACATTTGGAGGGTTTCATTTTGTTTTGAAGTAATGAAGGAGCTAGAAATAGCTACTTGAATAGTAAACCACCATGCGATGCAAAACTTATCTTTAAAGTAGGTGAAAGGTGACGTGCATGAGCCAGCCTTGGGCAAAAGCAGGGGCTCGATTTCCCAAGAGAATCTCAAAATCTGTGAAGCCGCCTGAACTTGAGCTGTCTGGAGTGATGAGGCAAGGAGCAAAGAAAGCTCACGCACCTTGGGCCCCAAGCCAATTTAACTACCTAAAGGAAAGGATCCCTGACCCAGGAAACCTGCTCTTCTTGCTAGAAGAGGTTCAGTTGCTTCCTAATCTGTCGAAGCCCTATCAAAGGATAAAATCCTGAAGATTTCTTATCTAAAAGACCACCATCATTCTGCATGCTGGGGAGAGTATACCATCAAAGTGGTAGTTCTAGAACCAGGAAAACTCTCTAGAAAATAAGTAATTTCCAAGGCAGGAATCTTTTTTTATTCCCCATCGATAATCATAAAGCAGACTTGTAGAATTCCAGCAACATCCTAACATCTTCATTATCTCTCAATATTACTAGTGTGTGTGTGTGTGTGTGTGTGTGTGGCTAGGCAGCTGTGTGGATATGATATATACTTTTAAAAGAAAATGTTCCTTCTAAATTCTCATCCTGTTTGCTTACAGTAAACAGTAATATTTACAGTCTATGATGTTTTGTTTTTTAAATAAAATAATACATGCATAACTGCTCTTCTTTTAGACAGGTTTTCAGTATATATTTATTTACAGCATCTGAAAGAATAAGGGAATTTGGTTGTATTTCCCCTCTTTTTTAGGAAAACTCAATTCAGAAGCTGTAATGGCCAACTAAATGAAAACATCCAACAGTTTCTTTTACAGTTTTGTTATTTCTCCAAATTGCAGGACGGTTGAGAGGAGATGTCTTTGTAATTTTCATGAATACCTAATGATTGTCTTCTGTGGAGGGGCCCAGAAATAGTTTGTGATTGTATAGCAAACTATATACTACTAGCATTTTTCATCATCATTAAAATGTAAAACCAGAACCAGCTGATGTTTAGAAGTTCAACAGAAACTTTTTTGTTCTTTCATTTCTGGTGGATTAGGAGGGGAAGACATTGGAGAAGGAAATGGCACCCCGCTTCAGTGTTCTTGCCTGGTGAATCCCAGGGATGGGGGAGCCTGGTTGGCTGCCGTCTATGGGGTCGCACAGAGTCAGACACGACTGAAGTGACTTAGCGGCAGCAGCAACAGGAGGGGAAGACAGTGATTGACGGGCTTTCAGGGTCAGCTGATAAAGAATCCGCCTGCACTGCAGGAGACTGCCGGAGCCACAGGTTCGATCCCTGAGTCGGGAAGATCCCCTGGCTGAGGGAATTGCAACCCACTCCAGTATTCTTGCCTGGAAAATCACATGGACAGAGGAGCCTGATGAACTATAGTCCTCAGGGTCACAGAGTCAGACAGGACTGGAGCTACTGAGCATGCGCACACATAGGAGACAGTGATTGAAGCGATGTCACAGCCCTAGATCTCTACGTTAAGATGGCTCTGGCCTCAGGAGCAGAACATCCAACAACAATCAACTTAGATTATGACATTTATGTACCTCACTTAAATATAACTCAAGAGGCAGGGCAGATCTAAGATGGGTTCAAGGACTCTGCCAGGTCACTGAGGACCTGAGTCTTTACATCTTTCACTCTGGCTTTCTCCTTAGACCATCACACTCACAGATGGCTACCACAGTTTCAAGTGTCACATGAGAACACAATAGTGTGTAGCCAAAGAATAGGAGAATGTTTCCTAAACATCACTTCTAATTAAGGAGGAAATCCTTTCTCAGAAAGCTAATAACTGACTGCTCCTCAAGTCCTATCAGCCAGAATTGGGTCATATGGTCATATTCTAGCTGCAAGGGAAGCCAGGAAATATCAGCATTTTTGGCCTTTATAGTGGAAGGTGGACGCCATCAACACAGAAGTAGCCATGGAAAGGAATAAATGTAAGAAGCCCTAATCAACAGTGTCCACAACGGACATCACTGGAAATTACCCATCTCTGACTAAAAGGGGCTAAAACAATAAAATTATCTGTTATCTCACTGAAAATGTCCAGAGGAAGGCAATTCCAGGATTTCTTCAAAGGGCTCACTGGTGTAAGAACCCAGCTCCTTCTGTGTCTTTACTCGGCCACTCTCAGTGTTCATTTTCTTTCTCTTCCTGGTTACAGAATGGCTGCACCTGCTCCAAGCATTTATTTATTTATTTATTTGGCTGTGTCAGGTCTTATTTGCAGAACATGGGATCTTCACTGTGTCATGCAGGATGTTTCGCTGGAATGTATGGGCTGTCTAATTGTGGCATGTGGGCACGAGAGCACGGGCTTAGTTGCTACACTGCATGTGGAATCTTAGTTCCCCAACCAGGGATTGAACCCGTGTCTCCTGCATTGCAAGGCATTTTCTTAACCACTGGACCACCAGGGAAGTCCCTCCATTGTTATCTTTACACAATATTCCATTCAAAGCCAGAGAGGAAAATTGGCTTCTACCTGTCAGTACATGTTTCTTATCTTCCAAGATGTACTCAGCCCACTTCCCCTAAACCAGTAACTATCAAATGAAATTTCCCTGATAAGTTTAGCTCAATCATAGATCATTCACTAGAGCTGGGAGAGTATATTCTAACAAGTGGGGACAGAATATCATTTGACCTTTGGTTCAAAGCATATCCCATATTTTGAAGTACAGGGTCCCACCCAAAAAAGTATCAACCTCAAGATGACTCCTTAGCTGGGCCTTTCAGAATTCTTTGAGTTCTGTCAGGTGGCATGCATATGGTAGTACCCAAGGATCCTATGGTCATATGCCCATTGCTGCCACTCTGCAGGAAAATGGGCTTCTTATTTGCAGATCAGAGTTATATAAGATGCCATGAAGGCAAATCAGATACTCTGTGAGCCCTCCTCAGATTGTGGAACTAGCAAGATTCAGACAGCAGAATTGGAAGACTCGAGCCTGGGTTACATATTAAACCCAATAGGGAAAAATTACTGCCTTACACTCTGGTAGAGAGAAAGCCCTAAGATAGAGATCCACAGATGCTGTCAGTATATCCTGGACTTGGGAATACCTGGGGATAAGTTCAGGGTGCCAGCAAAATCTGCTCCAGGTGGACAACCAACAGTGTCTGCCTTTTGTTTCAAAAAAAGCTGGAATATATTTCAAGAAATTGTCTAATTACTGAGTTTCAAGGAAAGAATCAGAATAATTCTGAGAGATCCTGTGTATCCCAATCTTGTGGTCCTTCTAGGAAGTCCTTTGCTACCCGGGTATCAGCTCAGAAAGGATGTATATGGTTGATCACAGGTTGAGATATCACATTGAGAAACCTTTATATCCACTGTAGACTATAAAGATCTCTAGGAAGTGACATTATCAAACTCAACCTCTTTCCATGACATAGGATTCTATAAACACTCTAGTAATGTGCTCTTTCTTCAATTTAAGGTAGTTCAACTTTGTTCCACTTTAGTGGTTGGGAACTTCCTTTTGGGAAGCTATCAGGGCCTCCCTGATACGTCAGTGTTAAAGAATCTGCCTGCAATGCAGGAGACCCTGGTTCAATTCCTGGGTCGGGAAGATCTCCTGGAGAAGGGATAGGCTACATACGCCAATATTCTTGGGCTTCCCTTGTGGCTCAGCTGGTAAAGAATCTGCCTGCAATGTGGGAGACCTGGGTTTGATCCCTGGGTTGTGAAGATCCCCTGGAGAAGGGAAAAGCTACCCATTCCAGTATTCTGGCCTAGAAAATTCCATGGACTCTATAGCCCATGGGGTCACAAAGAGTCATACATAACTAAGCAGCTTTCAAATTCGTGAAATGCTTTAAATTCCACTTTCACTTCTTTCTTTTCCAGGCTAGACTATCTTTTTTAAAAAATTCTTTTCCAAATGACCTGTCTTATCTCCCTTTAGTCGTTTTTCTTTTTCTACTCCCTTCATTTCCTGGAAGACAAAACAGAATATCTAAACTATAGCAAGGGCCTGAAAATTGTAAAATATCTTGAAAGAAACCATTCCAAGTTCTTGCCTGTCAGAATTTCATTAAAATAGCCTAAAATTAATTGACTTTTTAAAGTGATCACATATTTCTTTTTATTCCCAGTTCATTTTGATTAATGATAATTTTCAGTTAAGGCAGTGAACATTTCTTAGCTATACATACTTCAGTTCGGTTCAGTTGCTCAGTCATGTCTGACTCTTTGAGAACCCATGGACTACATCACGCCAGGCTTCCCTGTCCATCACCAACTCCCGGAGCTTGCTCAAACTCATATCCATCGAGTCGATGATACCATCCAAGCATCTCATCCTTTGTCATCCC
This sequence comes from Oryx dammah, assembly GCF_014754425.2. Taxonomy (NCBI): domain Eukaryota; kingdom Metazoa; phylum Chordata; class Mammalia; order Artiodactyla; family Bovidae; genus Oryx; species Oryx dammah. The sequence continues at coordinate 24,698,462 of NW_024070211.1, forward strand.
CTTCTCCTCCTGCCTTCAATCTTTCCCAGCATCAGGGTCTTTTCTAGTGAGTCAGTTCTTTGCATCATGTGGCCAAACTATTGGAGCTTCAGCCTCAGCATCAGTCCTTCCAATTTCAGGACTGATTTCCTTTAGGACTGACACATATTTATATGCCTAAAAATCCCTTCAAATCCATTGTTGGACTTGTTTACTTTTTTATGAATGAGTCTCTGAATACTTCACTTTTATATTATAATACTTTTATTAAACCTCTGTAATTTACTAACTCATATGACTTTCCTATCCATCTTTTAAGCATATCTATAAAGAACTCTGAATTCAGGCAGTTATATTAAACTCTCCAGTATAGTTAGTTTTCTGTTATTTTTCAAAGATATTCTGGAACAGAGACTCTATATGTGATTAAAAAAAGAGAGAGAAAACCTAGAGTATCAACTAGAATTAATTTTGGCTGCATGTAACTGAAAATGCAAATAATAGTGGCTGTAATATGTGAAGGTTACACATCTTCTGGGTTTCTCTGGTGGCTCAGATGGTAAAGTGTCCGCCTGCAATGCGGGAGACCTGGGTTCGATTCCTGGGTCAGGAAGATCCAATGGAGAAGGAAATGGCAATCCACTCCAGCATTCTTGCCTGGAAAAAAAATAAGGAGTATGAACCAGATACTCCAAGATTAGTACAACCACACCATGAAATCATTGTGTGTGCTTAGTTGCTCGGTCATGTCCAACTCTGCAACCCCATGGACTGGAGCCCACCAGGCTTCTCTGTCCATGGGGATTCTCCAGGCAAGAATACTAGAGTGGGTTGGCATGCCCTCCTCCAGGGGATTTCCCAACCCAGGGCTCAAACCCAGGTCTCCCACACTGTAGGTGGCTTCTTTACTGCCTGAGCCACCAGGGACCCAGAATGCTTCTGTCTTTCTGTTCTGCTATTCTCAATGTGTGGTTTCTTCATATGTGACTTCCATATTCAAGGTCATAAAATAGGTGCTAGAGTTCTAGTCATCACATCCACATGGTAGTCATCAAGAAGGAAGAAAAGAACAATGTAAAAGGCAATAGAGAATTTTTAACAATAGAGAGAAACTTCTACACTTTTCTGATAAAGAACCTTCATATAATTGTGAAATAAGTAAATAACCCCTAAGCCTCTCCTTTCAGGAACTGTCTTATTTCTTTTTAGAGTTCCTTATTGAACTTACATCTCTCTCTCCTTGAATCCTTTTTGTTTTTTGTTTTTTTTTCCCTCTGGACTGGTTATACTTTCTATACATAAATATTTGGAAACTGAACATGGATTCAATGCTCTAATTAATTGAACATTAATTTGACTGATATTTAAGAGCCACCAGAGGACAGGTACTGTGCTAGATGCTACAATTATAGCATGTATTGAGACAAAAATGGTCCTGACCTTCAGGAAGCTTATACCCTAAGGTAAGACATTATAATAAATAGAAGGAGGTGACAGAGGATGAGATGATTAGATATCATTACCAACTCAATGGGCATGTGTTTGAGGAAACTTTGGGAGACAGGGAAGGACAGGGAAGGCTTACATGCTGCAGTCCACGGGGCCACAAAGAGTCTTGCATGACTTAGTGACTGAACAACAACAACAGTAAATAAATGAATGAATAAAAAGATTGTTCCAAAGCTGGAATGCTCTTCCAACATTTAAACGGGATGACTGGGAGCAAAGAGGAACAAAGAATTTTCGATAGGGAAGTCAGGGAAGACAACTCTGAGAGGTGACATTTAAGCCCTCATGAGGAACTGGCTGATATTTTTGGCAGGAAAGTCATCTTGCCACTCAGAGAGCCTCTCCCAGAAACTAAGAACATATTCTTGTGGACATGACCTGGCATTTTTAGAAATCCTGCTCGGTTTGCAGAATCCATAAATATTATAACAAGGAGCACAGTCCCATCACCCAAACGTCCATTAGATCTTGCTTTGTCATTTAAGGCATTGAACTCAATGTCAAGTGCTCTGGGAAGCTCCCAAGCAAAAGTACTTGTCCCATTCTCTCTGCTTTGTTCATCCTATTGGTTAATCGGTGAGGCCTCCTTGGGTTACAAGGAACAGATAATGCACATTAAACTTGCTTAAGCAAATAAAGTTTATTGGTTACGAATTAAAGGGAGCATATACACCTTCAGGGATAGTAAGACGCAGAGCTCCAAAGGATTAGAAAGAGCGGCTTTAACTTTCTTCATTCCTCAGATCTACTTCCTTGGTGATAGCATTTGCTTCATCCTGACCCTCCCCTCCCCCCACCTCCAGGACAGCAAGGTGGCTGGAGGTTCTGGAAGACTCCTATCCCACTGGAAATTCCAACTCTGCTACAGAAATCTCATTTCGCCCAATGTGTCCACAACAGTACCTGCTGTCTGTCCAGACCTGACTCACTTGCGGCATCCCAGGATCCAAGGGTGGAGGTCACGAGGGAAAGTATTGGAAGGTGGGTGTAGATGACCCACAGGGAAATCACAACGTGTCCATTAAGAGAAAGGTGAAAGCAAACAAAAGCACCCGGTTGCATTACTATGAGATTAGTGCATCTTGCGGTATATTAGGTCAGCTGTGTTTATCTTTCTCTAACTCCATGATGAACTGTTTGAGAAGTACATGTTCATCTTCTTACTCCCTAAGGTCTGCTCTACATGCTGATAGACAATACCTGCACCAAGTAAGCTCAACAGATATTTGCTAAATTCAACTGTTGAATTCTGTACACGCATGCATAGGAGTAGAGGGGTACATACACCAGCCATGGTATTTACAGTACATTTAAATCTCTCACAAAATATCAAACTGTAATTTTTTAAAATTTGACTGAGAGACTGTCCTCACACTACATTTGTTTCAGTTCTTGCTTCTGTGATATATAGTTTACCGTTTTTTAAAATTAATTATTCATTTATTTTATTACTTTTTTTTTTTTTTGGCTGTACTGGGTCTTAGTTGCTGCAAGTGCTTTTTTCTAGTTGCAGTGACCGGGGGCTACCCTCTAGTTGTAGAGCCTTGCCTAGGGCTCTCAGGCTTCAGAAGTAGCAGCACCTGGGCTCAGTAGTTGTGCCTCCCCAGCTCTAGGACCCAGGCTCAGCAGGTGTGGCACACGGACTTAGTTACCCCATAGCACATGGGATCTTCCCAGACCAGAGATTGAACCTATGTCTTCTGCATTGGTAGATGGATTCTCTACCTCCAAGGCACCAGGGACGCCCCCTAGTTTATCTTAATAGTCATTCTTTCTACAGTGAGTTCATTCCTATATATATTTTTTCCTCAATCATATATTTCAATCCACATTTAATTTCCCATTTGGTAAGTCTACAGATCACTTCTAGTCTACTAAAGCTGTGCTCCGTGGGAGGTAGCATCAGCATCACCTGGTTGTAGAGAAAAAAATTACAAAATCTCAGTCAGGTGCAATCCCAGACCTACTTGAACCACATCTGCATTTTAACAAGATTTTTCAGAGGATTCATAGACAACATTAAAATTGAAGAATCACTGGTCTCCTGCTCTAGACTAGCACTGTCGTGTATGTAATTTAAAATTTGCTGGCAGCCACATTAAAACGTACAAAGCAAATAAGCCAAATTAATTTTAATAGTGTATTTTTATAACTCAATCTATCCCAATTATTATCATTTCAACTTGTAATCAGCTTAAAAAATAATTAATGAGACACTCTTTGGGGTTACTCGCTTAAGCCTGGCGTTTATTTTGTGCTTACAGCACATCTCAATTTGGACTAGAGCCTTTGCAGGTGCTCAACAGCCACCTATGGTTGGTGGCCACTGCATTAATCAGCATAGCTCTGGACTGTAAGATGCATGAAGACAGTAGACCACGTCGTTTCACACTCCACAGTAACCCAGTGCCAAATATAGTGCCTGGGCACTCAATAAATGTTAATCGAATGAATACATTTGAGTGGTTGTTGTTGTTCAGTCAGTAAGTCCTATCTGACTCTTTGTGACCCCATGGACTGCAGCACTCCAGGCTTCCCTGTCCTTCATTATTTTCCAGAGTCTGCTCAAACTCATGTTCATTGAGTCGGTGATGCCATCCAACCATCTCGTTCTCTGTCGCTCCCTCCCTCTCCTGCCCTCAATCTTTCTCAGCATCAGGGTCTTTTCCAGTGAGTCAGCACTTCCCATCAGGTGGCCAAAGTATTGGAGCTTCAGCTTTAGCATCAGTCCTTCCAATGAAAATTCAGGGTTGATTTCCTTTAGGTTTGACTGGTCTGATCTCCTTGCAATCCAAGGGACTCTCAAGAGTCTTCTCCAATGCCACAGTTCAAAAGTATCAATTCTTCAGCACTCAGCCTTCCTTATGGTCCAACTCTCACATCTGTACATGACTACTGGAAAAACCATAGCTTGGACTATATGGATCTTTGTCAGCAAAGTAACGTCTTTGCTTTTTACACTGTCTAGGTTTGTCATAGCTTTCCTTCCAAGGAGCAAGCATCTTTTAATTTTCTGGCTGCAGTCACCATACTCAGTGATTTTGGAGCCCAAGAAAATAAAATCTCTCACTGTTTCCACTTTTTCCTCATCTATTTGCCATGAAGTGATGGGTCCAGATGCCATGATCTTAGTTTTTTGAATGTTGAGTTTTAAGGCAGCTTTTTCACTCTTCTCTTTCACCCTCATCAAGAGGTTCTTTAGTTCCTCTTCATTTTTTACATTTGAGCAGAGAAAGATTTAAAATATTTAACTAGCAAAATGAAAGTATTGACCAAATAAAATCAAAATGGACCCAAGATATAAACTATCAGTAATTCCTCACTGAAGGGGAGTGGCATAATATCAGCCATCCCTCAGTATCTGCAAGGGATTGGCTCCAGCAGTCCTCTGTGGATACCCAGCTCCAATGATGCTCAAATGCCTTATATAAAATGGTGTAGCATTGTGCGTACCGTAAGCCCTTGGTATCTGCAGTTAGTGGAATCTGCAGAAGAGAAACTCACAGAAAGCAAGGACCAATAGCATGGGAACTGGTCCAATCCTTTCATATCTCATATGAGAACCTAGAGTCCCAACAGGTGGGTTGTGTCTGCTTGGTGGTCACTAATTTGTGTCCAACTCTTTTGCAACCCCGCAGACTGTAGCCCGCCAGACTCCTCTGTCCGTGGGATTTCCCAGGCAAGAATACTGAGTGGGTTGCCATTTCCTTCTCCAGAGGATCTTCCTGACCCAAGGATCGAACCCACATCTCTTGCACTGTAGATGGTCTCTTCATTGCAGGAGGATTCTTTACCCACTGACCCACCTGGGAAGCCTGGATGTCTACTTAGTCACATATTTTTGTATTACATACACTACAATTTAGACAAGCAGGTCTTAACTTCCAACCCAGAGAGCTTTCCACTATATTAATGCATTAATTCATTCAGTGAACAACCACTGCATGAAAAAGCATCAGGCTGGACACAGTGGGGAAGAGATGTAAAGAGGAATAATATTCCTGTGCTTCCAAGAAAACCAATTAAGGTCATTTTCATTTTCAATGAAACAGAAACCCAACTCAAACTAATTTATGTGTGTGTGTGTGTGGCTCAACTGGTCAACAATCTGCCTGCATCCTGGGAGACCTGGCTTTGATCCCTGGGTTGGGAAGATCCCCTGGAGAAGGGAAAGGTTACCCACTCCAGTATTCTAGCCCAGAGAATTCCATGGACTGTGTAGTCCATGGGGTCGCAAAGAGTCGAACAAGACTGAGAGACTTTCACTCTCACTCTGTGTGTATGTGATATTCGCTTGGTCATGTCCAACTCTGCAGCTCCGTAGACTGTAGCCCGCCAGGGTCCTCTGTCCATGGGATTCTCCAGGCAAGAATACTGGAGTGGGTTGCCATTTCCTTCTCCAGGGAATCTTCCCAACCCAGGGATTGAACCTGGGTCTCCTGTATTGCAGGTGGATTCCTCACCCACCAGGGAAGCCCAAATTTATATAAAGAACAACATTTATTAGTCATATGATTGAAACTCTACAGGTAGAGTTGGCTTTTCATGCAGCTTCCTCCAGATTCAGGTGTCAGGAGGCTCCTCCATTTTTCTGCCTCTCTGGAACTGTCTTCCTTCCTGAGTTGACTTCTTTATCCATGGCTACCCTCACCCTAAGCTACTCTGTCTCAAATCACCAAATCAAGCCCGAAAGAATGGTTATCTTTTTCAAAAATCCTAGGAACATCTTTCATCGTGTTGGCCATGACTGGGTTAGTTGCTATCACTACCTCTAAAACGGCCCTTACCTGTTGGGAGACAAAATATTCTGACTCAAGTTCATCACAGCCCATCCCCAGAGCTGAGAGTGGAGACAGCAATGGCCAACTCCTGCCAGGATTTGAGTGAGGAAGGACTATGAGTAAACATGCTTCAGATGGGGGAGAGCAAGCTGGTGTTCAAAACACAATAACATCTACACCAGGACCTACATTGTTCTATTTCATTATCCCACTTTTGAGAAGGTAAAAATTAATCCCAAATACCCTCCTCTCCACTCTTATCTTCCCTCCAATTCTTCCTTCTTTTCTTTCCCTCTTTCAAAGGTAGAGGCATCCGGTGAACATAATTGAGACTTATGGTCAAAGTCAAAAAAGAGAAGTCATTTTAGTTTTTCTCTGTTTCTCCTCTGGATCTTGAAAAGCTTCATCATTTGTATTTATCTTAGTAAAGACATAATTAGTCTAGAAATTTTTAATGAAGTAAGGCTATGCCACAACAGTCAATTTTTTTAAATGCTTAAGACTGTTTATTTTTGCATATTGTTAGTTTATTCTCATTTATATGCTGTCTCTAATGATCTTGTGAACATTACTAGGCTTCAGACCCAAATATAAAAACATTTTCTATATTTTATATATTATCTATTTTATATACTTTGTATGTAATTTCTAAATCACACCACCCTAGTAGTCCTTATGTGGTCACACCTTGCTTAGGAGCATATTTCTCAAACTCATATAAATTGTGGAAGTATCAAAGCATTAACTAAAGTGAGTACCTGATTTATCACACCTGTGTATAAACAAGCTGTAATTAGAACTGGGGAAAACCTAACTGTGACATTAGGAAAGAGTCCCTCTTCATTTCTATGTTTCTGGCAGAAGTACTAGTCATTAACCCTTGTCTGCACTGGCCACAGAACCTGCCTATCAGAACATCCTATCTCCCCTACCCAGCCACTGGGTCAAGGGCCATGATATGGTCCAAGAAGACCCAAGCAGAGTCTGTTCCAAGCATTTTACACCTGTATCCTCAGAAAGAAGCTGAGTTAGGATGATACAAGCATAAAGTTTGCTGAATCCAGATCAGCTCTATCTTAGAGGCCATCATGCAACCCAATACAGCTCAGGAAAGAGACAGTGATGAGAAACCCCAAATCCAGTGGTGCTTGAGCCCACTCCTATTCTTTCCAGTTAAATAAGTCAGTACCTCTGTGTGTGTGTGTGTGTGTGTGTGTGAGAGAGAGCTTACTCTAGTTTTTACTTATTCACAGCACACGCTTACTGGAATACAAACAGGAAAATGAAAGAAGGATTTCAAAATGATATTCACTGATGCTCAGGAAGGTATTTTGTTACTATTATGAAACTGTGGTTATGTCTTTAGTAAACAAACAGAGTCATTTACTATATATTCCATCATCCCTTGTCTGTGAAGCAGGAGTCGTATTTCTAGGGCTTCCTTTTCTCACTGCACCAGTCATGCAAGCTCAGGTTTCTGGGTGAATAAAAGAGAAACGTAAAACAGTGTTTCCTTTTAGACAGACCTCCTGTCTGTGTCACTCTCTCCTCCTCTGTCCTGGTTAACTGAATGGATGGTGTGAAATTTTTTCTGGACTATTCTCTAAATCAAAATGTTAGAATGGAAAAATAGCACTTGTGTATTGAATCAGTGGTTTGCATATATTATTTTATTTAAAAAAGCAAATACCCTAGTTAAGTATTTTCCTGTTTTATGGAAGAAAACACTGAGACTTTGTTAGGTACTGCCTGGAGATCCTGAAATTAGTGTGTGGCAGAACCTAGACACATACCCAGGTCTGACTCCCAGCTCACGATTTTCTCTACAGCACTATATTGCTTCCCAGGGAAGAGGGCAATAGTTTCAGTCATCCTGGTGGTTTGTGCTCAAATATTTTGGAATTGTGATCAGCATTCTCTAAGCTTCGGTGTAAAATACTTAGCAGGTTAAATAAGATTGAGCCTGAATTATATGAGAGTCCAAAATGGAAAGAAAATAAAGAAAACACATCCCCCATCCTAAAAAAAAAGTCAGTTGAATACTGGAAGAGAAGGAAGAGTAATGAAGAAAGAGCAAGGAGAGGTTGAGGAGGAGGAAATTTCTACCAGTTAAAGAAAGAGAACTCAAAACAAGAATCATTCATTTTGGGACTTCACGGATGGTCCAGTGGTTAAGCACCCACCTTGCAGGCTTCCTTGGTGGCTCAGTGGTAAAGAATCCACCTGCCAATGCAAGAGTTCAATCCCTGCTCCAGGAAGACCCCACATGCCACTGAGCAACTAAGCCCATGAGCCACAATCACTAAGCCTGTGCTGTAGAGGCAAGGAGTCGCAAGTACTGAAGCCCACACCGAGTCCATGCTCCACAAGAGAAACCACCACAATCAGAAGCCTGTGCCCTGCAACTAGAGAGTAGTCCACGCTCTCTGCAACTAGAGAAAGCCTAGGCAGCAAAGAAGACCCAGTACAGCCAATAAATAAATAAATAAATTTTTAAATACTTCATTTAAAAAAAATAATAAGAAAAATAAAAAGCATCCACCTTACAATTCAAGGGACATGGGTGCAGTTCCTGGTTGGGGAACTAAGATCCCACCTGCCTCGGAGCAGTTAAGCCCACACCCTGAAACCGCTGTAGCCCACATACCACAACTAGAGAGACTACGCCCTGCAACGAAAGATCCCACAGGATCCATCAAAGGTCACATGACATAGCATAGATCCCATATGCCACAGCTAAGACCCAAGGCAGCCAAATAAATAAAAGAATCATTCATCAAAGACCATCCATCTCAATTTAGCCATACTTGAAACTCATATGTAGTTAAAAAAAAAAAAAAGTTATCTAGCTTGATTTATCAGAAAAAGAAAAGAATAGATAATATGTCTTTAAAAATTACTGAGTTTTAGTGTGGGTGTTAGCTGTGCAGTCGTGTCTGACTTTTTGCGATACCTAGACTATAGCCCACCAGGCTCCTCTGTCCATGGACTTCTCCTTACGAGAGTACTGAAGTGGGTTATCATTTCCTTCTTGAAGGGATCTTCACAACTCAGGGATCAAACCCGTGTCTCCTGCATTGCAGGCAGATTCATTACCATATGAGCCATCTGAGAACATACCTAGACTGATTTATCTGAAAAAGGAAAGAATAGATACTATGTTTTAAAAAAATACTGAGTTTTAAGTGGCAGTTGGGCTAAAAATAGAAAAAAATTAAAGTCTAATTATTGCCAGAAATACAACCAACCACTCAGCCTCAAGATTTGAGAAGAAAGATGGAAAAATTGGGCAGTTGGTCAGGCTTGCTTTTGAAACAGTCCTGCTAGTGCTTCTCACCATACAAGCTCTCAACACCTCAGCAGCCCAATCCTCCCTCTACAGGCTTATTGTACAAAGATTTCGTGCTCTTCCTTAAAACCTTGCCCTGTATCTTATTACCTAAGGGCCTGTTCTCTGCTTCTCATAACTTAATCCTTTAATCTTATTACACTTACATAGAAAAGTTTCTAGAATACATAGCTGCTCTCTCTGTGTATATATATAATATGAAAATGAAGAGGAGAAGAACCAGAAAAATACACAATATAATGGGGGGAAGGGGAATGGTGAGGTGGGATCATGAGATGAAGATTTTCACTTTATTCCATGTATTTCTGTATATTTTTAATCTTTCACATTAAGCATGTGTTCATATGTAATTTTTACAAAATGAATGAGAAGAAATGTAGGTTAACTCACACTTTCTTTTCCAGGAAACTTTTTAAAAAATTATGTTTATTTATTTTTAAGTGACTGATGATTGCTTTACAATATTAGTTTGATTTCTGCCATATGTCAACATGAATTAGCCACAGGTGTACATATGTTGCCTCCCTCCTGAACCTCCCTTCCACCTCCTGCCCTTTCCCACCCCTCTAGATTGTTACAGAACCCCAGTTTGAGTTCCCTGAGTCACAGCAAATTTCCATTGGCTATCTATTGTACATATGATAGTGTATATGCTTACATGCTGCTCTCTCCATTCATCTCACCCTCTCCTTCCTTCCTTCTGCCCTCGTCTGTGAGTCTGTTCTCTACGTCTGTGTCTCAATTACTATCCTGTGAATATATTCATCAGTACCATCTTTCTAGATTCCACGTATCTGCATTAATATATGATATTTATTTTTCTCTCTCTGACTTACTTCTTTCTGTATAATAGGCTCTGGGTTCATGCACCTCATGAGAACTGACTCAAATGTGTTCCTTTTTATGTCTGAGTAGTATTCCATTGTATACATGTACCATAGCTTCTTTATCCACTCACCTGTCGATGGGCATCTAGATTGCTTCCATGTCCTAGCTATTATAAACAGTGCTACAATGAACATTGGAGTACATGTGTCTTTTCAGGTTAGGTTTCCTCAGGGTATATACCTAGAAGTGGTATTGCTGGGTTGTATGGTGGTTTTATTCCTAATTTTTAAAGGAATCTCCATAGTGTCTTCCATAGTGGCCATATCAATCCAGGAAACTCTTTAATACCAGATTAGAAAGAATCTTTTAGAAAAGATTACTAAATACATAAATGGGGTTTATAGGAAGAGACAGTTCTGGGGTTAGACGACAATTAGAGGGAAATGTTTTCTGTAGTTGGGACTTTTTAATGTAACTTTACTCTTGGTGCATTTTTGATAAGAACCTACACAATCACAGCCACCATCCCGACCTAACCACCATATGAAAGAATCCATATGTTCCTGTGTGTGTCTACACTGAGTTATAGGGCTTAAAGAATACAAGCTGAATACAGGGTAACCTCTGGAGGGGAGTGATCAATAAAAGCAAGATGACGTTATGCATTTTCTATTTTTAATTTCTATAGGAAAAATGCACTCATGTTTGCTTCATAACTAAAAGTGAAGTCGCTCAGTCATGTCCAACTCCTTGCGACCCCATGGACTGTTGCCTACCAGGTTCCTCTGTCCATGGGATTTTCCAGGCAAGAGTACTGGAGAGGGTTGCCATTTTAGCTTAGTAACTGAAAATAAACATAAATCCAAAATAAATTTTGAAAAAATTCTTTGGAAGGAGAGAAAATATGTGCCTCCTCTAGTCGGGCCATAGTTTGAGACCCACTGCACCCACTAGAGCAGTGGTCCCCAACATTTTTGGCACTAGGGACCAGTTTCGTGGAAGTAAATTTTTCCACAAACAGATTGGGTAGGGAAGGGGATGGTTTCATTCACCATTCACTTCCTTCTGTGTGTCCTGGTTCCTAACAGGCCATGGACAGGTGCTGGTCTGAGGTCCGAGGCTTGGTTGCCTCTGTTCTAGGGTATTCTTTCCTCTGCTACATGCCCAGAGGGTCACTGGGTACAATAACTTGGATGGAAGGAAGCACATTTTTGTCCCATGACCACAGACCCAGGGTCCTCTGTATTCACATTTTCTCTCTAGGTTTGCTGACTACCCTAATTTCATTTATTTTCTTTTTTTTAGCTGCACTGGGTCTTCATTGCTATGTGTGGACTTTTCTCTAGCTGTGGCCAGTAGGGGCTACTCCACCTTGTGGTGCGATGGCTTCTCATTAAAGCGGCTTCTCTTGTGGAACATGGCTTTAGGTACACCAGCTTCAATAATTGCAGCATTCAGGCTCAGTAATTGTGACACACGGGCCTAGTTGCTCCTCAGCATGTGGACTCTTCCTGGACTGGGGATCGAACTCTTGTCTCCTGCATTGGTAGGCAGATTCCTATCCATTGCACCACCAGGGAAGTCCCCCTAATTTCAGTATTAATAAACCCGTTTTGGTTGAAAGCGACAGAGACCCAAATTGAATCACTTTATTCAAAAATGGTAAAGTATTTTATCATGCAACCACAACAAAATAGATCTGGCTTTATGCAAAGTAGGATTTGATGCTTAAACATCATCAGCAGCAATTTGTTCTTCTGTCTCTCAGCTCTTCCTTCATTGGCATGGACTTCATTCCCATATGAAGCCAAGATGGCAGCCAGTCACTGCAGGTGTATACTTCTACCTTATATTTCCACCAAGCAACCTCAGTGGAAACAAAAAAAATCTGTCTCTATTTAGCTGTAGAGAAAGTCCAGGTATTTAGTGTCATTTGTCTGGCTTGGGTTACGTACAATCTCTGAACCAATTGCTCAGGGAAAGGGAATGGGATGCTCTGATTGGACCAGTCCAAGCCACATGCCCTCCAGTGGAGTAGGAGCCTGGAGGAGGTAGTACCAATGGGTTCATTAAAAGAAAGGAAAGGATTACTGGGAGGCACAAACAAGGGATGTCCACCAGTTTCCTTGACAAGTAACCACACCAAATAATCCAAGTTTATTATCATTACTATTCTTTTTGTGTCTCTATTGAACATGCTGACTGTCAGATGTCAAACAATCGGTCTTTTCTCTCCAAACTTGGAGTCTCAGGGAGCCCTCAGAGCACTACTGTCAATTCTGGGAGGAGTTATCTATCAACCCCATATGATTTGGGCTGAGAAGGAATGATTTCCCAGGCAGGGAGAATTGAATGTGTCTTTTATCCCTTCTATATCACACACGTGTTTGACCCAGATCCTGCCTACTATATTTAGCCTAGTAAGGGTAACCTATGAGAAGGTCAATATTAATACAGGTTGATAAGGGAAGACTATAAAAGAGTAGCCTCCAAGTCAGCTTAGGGCTATCAGAATGGTTCAAAGAGAAGACGACAGTCTAGCTAAGTCCCTGTTGTTGTTCAGTCACTCAGTCATGTCCAACTATTTGTGGCCCCATGGACTGCAGCACTCTAGGTTTCCCTGTCCTTCTCTATCTCTGAGTTTGCTCAACCATCTCATCCTCTGTCACCCCCTTCTCCTCCCACCCTCGATCTTTCCCAGCCATCAGGGTCTTTTTCAATGTGTCGGCTCTTTGCATCAGATGGCCAAATTATTGGAACTTCAACTTCAGCATCAGTCCTTCCAGTGAATATTCAGGGTTGATGTCCTTCAGGATTGACTGGTTTGATCTCCTTGCTGTCCAAGGGACTCTCCAGAGTCTTCTCCAGAACCACAAGTCGAAAGCATCATTTCTTTTGTGCTCAGCCTTCTTTATGGTCCAACTCTCACATCCATACATGACTACTGGAAAAGCTATACCTTTGACTATAGGGACCTTTGTAGGCCAAGTGATGTCTCTGCTTTTTAAAACACTGTCTATGTCTGTCATAGATTCTCTTCCAAAGAGCAAGCGTCTTGTAATTTCATGGCTGCCATCACCATCTGCAGTGATTTTGGAGCCCAAGAAAATAAAAGTCCCTGAAAACAAGCAAAGAATATGCAGAGAAGGTGTGGATGGTGTTCTAGGTGGAGAGAACAGTATGTGCCCAAGCACAAAGGCAAGGTGAGCCACGGCACATTTTTGGAATTGTAAGGAGGCCAGGTGAACCACAGCTCAGGGAGTGTGTAGGAAAGTGGCCTGAGACAAGGCTATAAGGAACAGAAATGAGCTTGTCAGCCATGCCAAGTCTGGATGTTTGAAATTTACTTTGAAAGCTAGTATTAGCTATTGAAAGTTTTTAGACAAAAGAAAAATATGACCAACTGTGGCTTTGTTTATCTGTTTAATCATTTCCTGGAGGGCAGGTTGCAAAAGAATAAGATGGGACATAGAAAGACCAATGCTCCCAGCAGGTTTTGATAAGGAGGACGAAAACAAAAGACTGTGGGGGTGGAGAAGGAGGAGTGAATGAGCAATGCACAGGAGATGGAGTTGATAAGGCAGAAAAACTAAGGAGCACAAAGGAAAAAAAAGAGAGAGGAGAAGAGAGTCTGGGAGTGTTCTCAGTTTCCTGGTTTGGCTGACTGCTTGGTTAATGCTGTCTTTCCAACAGAAACCAAGGCTTCAGAGGAAGAGGATAAATACGGCTGGGGACATCCAGGTGGAGATGTGTAATGGATCCAAGGGGCCAAAGTTCAGCAGAGCCATCAGGGCTGGAAATGTAGATGACATCAGGGACCAGGAGTAGCTGAAGCCACTGGGTGGATGAGTCCGTCAAGGGAAGGGTATAACATGAAAAGAGAAGTTGGAAGAAGCCTGGACATCACCAACATGTAGAAGTCCAACAGAAAAAGAGGAGTCAACAAAGAGGCAAAAATGAAAGAACCAAACATGAAAGGGAACAGTGAGGATGTCTGCCTCACCAGGAAGGGAAGATGTTCTTCATTGTTGTTTAGTCGCTCAGTCATGTCTGATTCTTTTGCCAACCCATGGACTGTAGGCCACCAGGCTCCTCTGTCCATGAGATTTCCCAGACAAGAATATTGGACTGGAGTCCCATTTCCTTCTCTAGGGAATCTTCTTGACCCGGGGATTGAACCCAGGGTTGAACTTATGTCTCTCGCATTGGCTGGCAGATTCTTTACCACTGAGCCACCTGGGAAGCCTGGTCTTCTTCATAGTCATTTGTAAAACTATCTCTTTCCCTTGCCCTCTCCAGCTCCTCCCTGCCAAAGCTGCAGACTGGAAGTTGGGATAAGAAAAGGCTTTGCAAAAATATGCAGAAGAGGCTACAACCTCAACATAATAGCCAGTTGAATCATTTCTGCTTTCCTATGGGTTGTTATCCGGAGAAGGCAACGGCAACCCACTCCAGTACTCTTACCTGGAAAATCCCATGGGCGGAGGAGCCTGGTAGGCTGCAGTCCATGGGGTCACGAAGAGTCGGACATGACTGACTTTCACTTTTCACTTTCATGCACTGGAAAAGGAAATGGCACCCCACTCCAGTATTCTTGCCTGGAGAATCCCAGGGATGGGGGAGCCTGGTGGGCTGCCATCTATGGAGTCGCACAGAGTTGGACACGACTGAAGCGACTTAGCAGCAGCAGTATGGGTTGTTATCAGGTGATTTTTGCTCACTTCTGAATCTCTGACTGTCTTCCAGACAACTGAGATTACAAATACCTAAAGCATTCCAGTGGCACTTTCAAGGTAAACCTTCTCTTTACAAATAATCCATTGGATTTGAGAAAACTGCTCAATTTCCCTTCAGAGGCAGGAAGTGCTTCTTTACTTGGCACACAGGGACCATCTTCCTTACTAACCTGGAACTATTGCAGTAAAGAAGAAATGGATATTTATATTCGGGCCATCTTGTTAGATTGTAGGTAGAGTAATGTATTTATCATCTAATTAGCACCGGGGAAAGCCTTGGGCTCGAATCTACTCCCAGCTCTTCAGGTAGTAGCTATTTGGCCATGAGACCCTCTCTTTGCCTTAGTTTTCCATTTTAGCTTTCTTAATACTCAAAAGAATGCTACAGTCAGTATTATTAATGTTCTTATTTTACATCTGAGAAAATATGCTCAGAAAATTATGTAAGTTGCCCAAATGAAAAGAGATCAAGTCCACCAAACTTCTGAGCTGCCTTCATGGGAGACTGTGTGAGCTGAAGGGAAAAGGTACTGTCAGGGTGGCTTCTTGGGGCTGTAGTAATAAGTTCCACCATTGAGAGGCTAAGAGCTTCCCTGGTGGCTCAGACTGTAAAGAATTTGCCTGCAATACTGGAGACCCCAGTTCGATCCCCGGGTCAGGAAGATCCCCCTGCAGAATGAAATGGCAACCCACTCCAGTATAAATGCCTAGAAAATTTCATGGACCGAGGAGCCTGGCGGGCTACAGTCCATGGGATCGCAAAGAGTCATACACAGCTCAGCAACCAACACACTGAGAGGCCTAAACAACAAACAGTCATTGTCTCAGTTCTGGTGGCTCGAATGTTAAGTTGTTCAAACTTCCAAATGGGCTTGCATGTAACTTTATAAAGACACTAAAGGACTTTAGAATGAATTTAATTTTAGGGGGGAAAAAGTGTTCATTTCTAACTGGCTGCCTGCTCTGTATTCCCTAAACTACTTAAGAATCCTGCCACATACTCTAGGACATCTGGTACTGCAATCTTTTCAAATGTTAAACTCTTAAGAAGTTTGGTTCACAGTGCCTGTGGGCCTGCTTAACTTTTAGCATCGGTTCAAAAGGAAGGTCGTCTTTATTTTTAAATTGCTTCAAGGTTTATTCTTAAGGTTTTTCCCTTTCCTACGGAATTCACATAGTGTATCTGGAAAAGAAGGTCTTAGGTTTCAGAAATATAATTTGGAACATAAACCTTCATTAACCAAAATATTTAAAAAAAAAAAAGATTTGATGTTTCAATTTTTCTTTTGTAAGAAATTAGACTACCTCGTACCACAACTTTTACAGGCTTTTTTTGTTTGTTTTTTAAGACATTGCTAGATCTTTGATTTTCTGATGCTGGGAAAGATTGAGGGCAGAAGGAGAAGGGGGTGACAGAGGATGAGATGTTTGGGTGGCATCATCGACACAACGGACATGAGTTTGAGCAAACTCCAGGAGTCGGTGCCTGACAGGGAAGCCTGGTGTGCTGCAGTCCAAGGGGTCGCGAAGAGTTAGACACGACTGAGTGACTGAACGACAGCAAGATCTTTGATTTTTCACCCAGAAGATCTCTAGACAGAGGGCTGGGGACATAGACGATGAGGGTTGACTGGTGAAGAAATAAGATTGAAGAAGAGAGGATGATGCAGTCTGAGCTCCCTCCCTCATTCCTCAGGCAGACAGATCTATTTCCTCAGCTCCTGGGAAGGTTGGCAGCCAGCAGCCCTCAGCTGTCAGCCCTCTTCAGGAGCTGCCTGGCCTGAGTCACCCATCCATGCCGAAAGTCACTATCTCTTTCCAGAGCAGCCAGCATCCAAGCGCTGGTCCCCAGACAGGTAATTGAGACACAGTTGATTTACACTTTTAGGGGTACAGCCTAGAGAATCACAATTTTCACAAGTTATACTCCATTTAAAGTTATTATATGTAGGATATAAGATTAATAAAAATTAATATAAATAGAAATCTATTATATTTAAATTATTAATGGTTTTTCTCATTTCTTCTGCACTTGAGAAAATATTCTCAGAGAAATGTTAATATGCCTCACTATGATTATATATTTTTTTCTTTTCCCTTACATTTCTTCTGATTTTTGCTTTATGTACCTTTGTTTCTTTGTTGTTAGGTGTCTAATGGTTTATGATCTCTATATTCTTCCTGAATTGTACCTGTTATCATTCAAATATGCATCTTTCTTTCATTTAAAAATAAATAAGTTTAAAAAATATGCAGTTATTATAAAATAATGGCTATATTCCCCGTGCTGTACAATATATTTTTGTAGCTTATTTATTTTATTCATGTTGCTGTTCTGTGGAGAAGGCAATGGCAACCCTCTCCAGTACTCTCGCCTGGAAAATCCCATGGATGGAGGAGCCTGGTAGGCTGCAGTCCACGGGGTGGTGAAGAGTCGGACACGACTGAGCGACTTCACTTTCACTTTTCATTTTCACGCATTGAAGAAGGAAATGGCAACCCACTCCAGTATTCTTGCCTGGAGGATCCCAGGGATGGCAGAACCTGGTGGGCTGCCGTCTATGGGGTCGCACAGAGTCAGACACAACTGAAGCGACTTAGCAGCAGCAGCTGTGCTCTGCTCAGTCGTTTCCCACTCTTTGCAACCCCATGGACTGTCGCCCACCAGGCTTTTCTGTCCATGGGATTTCCCAGGCAATAATACTGGAGTGGGTCACCATTTCCTTCTCCAACTTCATACATAGTAGCTTGTATCTCTTAATCCTCTGCCCCTGTCTTGCCCTTCTGTGCTTCCTTCTCCCCATCAGTAACCACTAGTTTGTTCTCTATATTTGTGTCTGTTTCTTTTTTGTTATATTCACTAGTTTGTTTTGTTCTTTAGATGCCAAGTGCAAGTGATAGCATGCAGGAGTTGTCTTCCTCTGACTTATTTCACTAGCATACCTTGCAAATCCATCCATGTTGTTGCAAATGGCAAAATTTCATTCTATTGTGGGGCTGAATAGAATTCTATTGCACATATATACCACATCTTCTTTATCCATTCATCTCTTGGTGAACACTTAGGTTGCTTCCATATCTTGAAGGTCAGATTTTTGCACCAACTCAGGAGAACGCCCCAAAAGCCTTCTTAGTTCATGACTCTTTGGAAATTAAGGCCTCGTTGCATCTGCGTCACAGCACATCTTCCACTTCTGCCCCATTTGCTCTTGTTTCTAACTCTTACCCTAGCTGTTGGCCTTAGGAATATTCCCTTACAAATATATTGTATGGTAAATACAGTGTATGTTCCTGGGGAAACACAACCTATCACAGGACCCCAAACATGGAGACTCCAAGAGAAAAAACCCACTATGGGGATACAAATGAAGTAGGATTCTAGACTATGGCTATAGTGAGACAGCGGGAAAGACTGTGTGGGAAGTTGCTTCTAAAGTAATCATTTTATTCAGCATCTCAAGAAATAGTCCAGGAATCCAAGTAGAAGATTTGGATTTTTCTATCTATCTTCCTCTAAAAACCCTAAGGGGAACTAAATAGCAGTAATGCACACAAAAGAATGAAGATAGTCTAGGAAAAACTTAGGCATTGAGATCTAAAGGGAAAGCCTATTGGCTAAAATGGGGAAAGCAGAGTAAATGTATATAGTTTAACTGTTCCTAGAAAGGATGTCCAAGGAGCAGTGGCTGTGCGGGCGCAGGAGGGCCGAGAGGAGCTACAACCACGTTCAAGGTCAGGAGAGATGGCTGTGAGGAGATACCCCTCATCCAAGGTAAGGAGCAGCGGCTGTGCCTTGCTGGAGCAGCTGTGAAGAGATACACCACGTCCAAGGTAAGAGAAAACCAGTAATACGGTAGGTGTTGTGAGAGGCATCAGAGGGTAGACACACAAACCATAATCACAGAAAACTAGTTGATCTAATCACATGGACCACAGCCTTGTCTATCTATCTCAAGGAAACTAAGCCATGCGTGTGGGGCCACCCAAGATGGGCGGGTCATGGTGGAGAGGTCTGACAGAATGTGGTCCACTGGAGAAGGGAATGGCAAACCACTTCAGTATTCTTGCCTTGAGAACCCCGTGGACAGTATGAAAAGGCAAAATGATAGGATACTGGAAGAGTAACTTCCCAGGTCAGTAGGTGCCCAATATGCTACCAGAGATCAGTGGAGAAATAACTCCAGAAAGAATGAAGGGATGGAGCCAAAGCAAAAACAATACCCAGTTGTGGATGTGACTGGTGATAGAAGCAAGGTCCAATGCTGTAAAGAGCAATATTGTATAGGAACCTGGAATGTCAGGTCCATGAATCAAGGCAAATTGGAAGTAGTCAAGCAGGAGATGGCAAGAGTGAACATCAACATTCTAGGAATCAGCAAACTAAAATAAACTGGAATGGGTGAATTTTACTCAGATGACCATTATATCTACTACGTGTGGGCAGGAATCCCTCAGAAGAAATGGAGTAGCCATCGTGGTCAACAAAAGAGTCCAAAATGCAGTACTTGGATGCAATCTCAAAAACGACAGAATGATCTCTGTTTGTTTCCAAGGCAGACCATGCAATACCACAGTTATCCAAGTCTATGCCCCAGCCAGTAACACTGAAGATGCTGAAGTTGAACGGTTCTATGAAGACCTACAAGACCTTTTAGAACTAAAACCCAAAAGAGATGTCCTTTTCATTATAGGGGACTGGAATGCAAAAGTAGGAAGTCAAGAAACACCTGGGGTAACAGGCAAATTTGGCCTTGGAATATGGAATGAAGCAGGGCAAAGATTAATAGAGTTTTGCCAAGAGAACACACTGGTCATAGCAAACACCCTCTTCCAACAACACAGGAGAAGACTCTACACATGGACATCACCAGATGGTCAAGACCGAAATCAGATTGATTATATTCTTTGCAGCCAAAGATGGAGAAGCTCTATACAGTCAGCAAAAACAAGACCAGGAGCAGACTATGGCTCAGATCATGAACTCCTTATTGCCAAATTCAGACTGAAATTGAAGAAAGTAGGGAAAACCACTAGACCATTCAGGTATGACCTAAATCAAATCCCTTATGATTATACAGTGGAAGTGAGAAATAGATTTAAGGGAGTAGATCTGATAGATAGAGTGCCTGAGGAACTATGGAATGAGGTTCGTGACATTGTAGAGTAGACAGGGATCAAGACCATCCCCATAGAAAAGAAATACAAAAAAGCAAAATGGCTGTCTGAGGAGGCCTTACAAATAGCTGTGAAAAGAGGAGAAGTGAAAAGCAAAGGAGAAAAGGAAAGATACAAGCATCTGAATGCAGAGTTCCAAAGAATAGCAAGAAGAGATAAGAAAGCCTTCCTCAGCAATCAATGCAAAGAAATAGAGGAAAACAATAGAATGGGAAAGACTAGAGATCTCTTCAAAAAAATTAGAGATACCAAGGGAACATTTCATGCAAAGATGGGCTCAATAAGGGACAGAAATGGTATGGACCTAACAAAAGCAGACGATATTAAGAACAGGTGGCAAGAATACACGGAAGAACTGTACAAAAAAGATCTTCACGACCAAGATAATCATGATGGTGTGGTCACTCACCTAGAGCCAGACATCCTGGAATGTGAAGTCAAGTGGGCCTTAGAAAGCATCACAACGAACAAAGCTAGTGGAGGTGACGGAATTCCAGTTGAGCTATTTCAAATCCTGAAAGATGATGCTGTGAAAGTGCTGCACTCAATATGCCAGCAAATTTGGAAAACTCAGCAGTGGCCACAGGACTGGAAAAGGTCAGTTTTCATTCCAATTCCAAAGAAAGGCAATGCCAAAGAATGCTCAAACTACCACACAACTGCACTCATCTCACATGCTAGTAAAGTAATACTCAGAATTCTCCAAGCCAGGCTTCAGCAATACATGAACCATGAACTTCCTGATGTTCAAGCTGGTTTTAGAAAAGCCAGAGGAACCAGAGATCAAATTGCCAACATCCGCTGAATCATGGAAAAAGCAAGAGAGTTCCAGAAAAACATCTATTTCTGCTTTATTGACTATGCCAAAGCCTTTGACTGTGTGGACCACAATAAACTGTGGACAATTCTGAAAGAGATGGGAATACCAGACCACCTGACCTGCTTCTTGAGAAACCTGTATGCAGGTCAGGAAGCAACAGTTAGAACAGGACATGGAAAAACAGACTGGTTCCAAATAGGAAAAGAAGTACGTCAAGGCTGTATATTATCAACCTACTGATTTAACTTCTATGCAGAGTACATCATGAGAAACGCTGGACTGGAAGAAGCACAAGCTGGAATCAAGATTGCTGGGAGAAATATCAATCACCTCAGATATGCAGATGACAACGCCCTTATGGCAGAAAGTGAAGAGGAACTAAAAAGCCTCTTGATGAAAGTGAAAGAGGAGAGTGAAAAAGTTGGTTTAAAGCTCAACATTCAGAAAACGAAGATCACGGCATCTGGTCCCATCACTTCATGGGAAATGGATGGGGAAACAGTGGAAACACTGTCAGACTTTATTTTGGGGGGCTCCAAAATCACTGCAGATGGTGATTGCAGCCATGAAATTAATAGATGTTTACTCCTTGGAAGGAAAGATATGACCAACCTAGACAGCTTATTAAAAAGCAGAGACATTGCTTTGCCAACAAAGGTCCATCTAGTCAAGGCTACGGTTTTTCCAGTAGTCTGTATGGATGTGAGAGTCGGACTGTGAAGAAAGTTGAGCGCCGAAGAATTGATGCTTTTGAACTGTGGTGTTGGAGAAGACTCTTGAGAGTCCCTTGGACTGCAAGGTGATCCAACCAGTCCATTCTAAAGGAGATCAGTCCTGAGTGTTCTTTGGAAGGACTGATGCTAAAGCTGAAACTCCAATACTTTGGCCACCTCATGCAAAGAGTTGACTCATTGGAAAAGACTGATGCTGGGAGGGATTGGGGGCAGGAGGAGAAGGGGACAACAGAGGATGAGATGGCTGGAACGGCATCACTGAGTCGATGGATGCGAGTTTGAGGGAACTCCGGGAGTTGGTGATGGAAAGGGAGGCCTGGTGTGCTGCAATTCATGGGGTCGTAAAGCGCTGGACACGACTGAGCAATTCAACTGAACTGAACAAGGATAAGCCAAC
Organism: Oryx dammah; assembly: GCF_014754425.2. Classification (NCBI taxonomy): domain Eukaryota; kingdom Metazoa; phylum Chordata; class Mammalia; order Artiodactyla; family Bovidae; genus Oryx; species Oryx dammah. The sequence continues at coordinate 24,720,770 of NW_024070211.1, forward strand.
AAAAGAACTTGAAACTGTATTGTAATTCAGCTCAACTAAAACCTTGACATTTTCTCAGTTTTATTAGATGTTGTCTTGCCCTTGAGCCTGTGGCTTGGTTATAGCAAACAGGACACATTAAGATCGCTAGACAAGCCCAGGCTATGAGACAAGGCCAGCATTCCGAGGCACAGTTTGATGGAGAGATGGTCTTTCTTTTTACCCTTAAGTAATGACTGAAGCGATTTAGCAGCAGCAGCAATGACATAAAGGGCTTCCCAGGTGGCAGTAGTGATTAAGAACTTGCCTGCCAATGCAGGAGACATAAGAGATGCAGGCTTGATCCCTGGGTTGGGAAGATCTCCTGGAGGAAAAAATGGCAACCCATTCCAATATTCTTGCCTGGAGAAGCCCATGGACAGGGGAGACTGGCAGGCTACAGTCAATAGGGTCATGAAGGGCCGGACATGATTGAAGTGACTTAGCCCGAAGTGACGTGAGACAATGATCAGGGCCTGCTCTGTGTGTGTCTATGTGTGTGTTTCTGTGTGTCTGTCTCTGTATGTGTGTGTCTGTGTATATATATGTCTCTGCGTGCGTCTGTGTTTGTGTCACTGTGTATGTGTGTCTCTATGTCTATCTCTGTGTGTATGTGTGCACACTTGTGGCTGAGTGTGTATGTATACACATGCATATGTGTTTGGGGTGGAGGCGGTGTTTAGTGTACCAGGTAGGTTGGGAAAGGATTACCCAGCACAAAGGAGAAGGAATCTGCCCTTCCTGGACAGGTTATATCCTCTTTGGCCGTTGCTTCACTTGGCATTTCCCCAAAGGCAGAACTGCTGCAGGTAGCTGAACTGAGAGGTGATCCCTCAGGAGTCAGAGAGCAGAGAGAGGAAAGGAGACACGCTCACGGAAGGGTGTTGATCTATCACTTCTGTGGAGGAAAAGACATTCAGTGCCTTTGGCATCGTCTGCAAAGTGTTGCCAATGCCTCCCAGAATTATGCATACATTTATTTGGTAGATACGGAATCTGGGGCATTACTCCCACACTACCTGAGGGCTGCCCCTGTAGACACTGACTCCCCACCATTCCAGGATATTCTTGCAGGTTGTGTGAGCAGCTGTCCAGCTTGAGAGAAGACTCTGAGGTTGAAAATGGAGCAACACAGGGTATCTCTCTCAGATAGGATGGTCTGAGCTCACAGGGAACCCTCCACCTCAGTGTGGCTGAAATCAGAGTGGCTGGCAGGCTGGGATACAGGCCACCACAGACCCCTTGTTAGTGTTACTTGCTCAGTCGGGTCCAGCTTTTGTGACCCCATGGACTGTAGCCCTCCAGGCTCCTCTGTCCATGGAATTCTCCAAGCAAGAATACTGGAGTGGGTAGCTATTCCCTTCTCCAGGGGATCTTCCCAATTCAGGGATTGAACCTGAGTTTTCTGCATTGCAGGCAGATTTTTTACTGTCTGAGCCACTAGGGAAGCCCATACCACAGACCCCTCCTACAGTCAAATAAATTGCCATGGGCCCAAGGAAAGGAGTTACATGTTTTTAATAAGTACATCTTCACAAATCATTGCTGAGCATTTATAATGCAAATTAAAATTGTATTAATAGAGAAGGTTTATGTTGCATTCTTTCCACTCCAGAATAAGCCACAGTGGTTGCTGAGTTTTAAGTAAAGAAGAAAGTGGATGCTTTATATGTGGGGAGTTTGAAAGAAAGTGAAGTCACTCAGTCGTGTCTGACTCTCTGTGACGCCATGGACTGTAGCCTACCAGGCTCCTCCGTCCACGGGATTTTCCAGGCAAGAGTACTGGAGTGGGTTGCCACTTCCTTCTCTAGGGGATCTTTCCAACCCTGGGATCAAACCCAGGTCTCCCGCATTGCGGGCAGTCACTTTACCGTCGAAGCCACCAGGGGAGTTTGAAGAGATTAGTAAATAATAACACCTGTTTCTTCCCCTGTGGAGTTCTGGAGCAACTGAGAAATAAGAGCAGGAGAGTAACAGATAGATGAAAGTGGCGGTAGATTGGAGATCATGGAGTTAAGCCTGGGGCCAAAAGGGCAGGGCTGGTGAATGTTCTGTTCCTACACCGCTGTCTGAGTTGTGGCACCAACCACCTGAGCAGATGCACGTATCTGGGGTCATTGCCTTGCGCTACTCTGGCAGAAAGGGAAGAGGGTGAAGCGCCAGTCATTGCAGCCTTGCATATTTTAAATAGATTCATTTTACTCACTGGAGGAGCTTGCACCATTAAGTACGAGATCCTGGCCATCCACCAGTCAGATAACTCAATTCTAACGCAGGCGTGTCCTTCTGATGGGATTTCCTCCAGGTGGAACATGAGGCAATGTGAGAGAAGATTTCTCTCAATAATTGTGAAAAGTAAAAAACGTCACAGCCAAGGGTAAGGTCATCTTCTGGAAGTTATATTCTCTGACTCAAGCATTAGCTCAAGACAGGTCTGGGTTATTTCTTTTGTGGGATCCAGGAAAGAACTCTGGGTTGTCAATCTGGAAACTGAAGTTCTGGAAAATGTAGTTCTTTTGCATGGTCTTGTTGGTCCATTCCAGGTCCAGATGGATATCAGTTTCAGACTGACTTAACTGAATTGAATAGACACTGATAAGATTGATGAGGCTGAGGAAGACTTAATAATGAAAATGACTTGTTATTTACTAACAGGGTGCGGTATACCTATATGGGAGAGAAGCCCACAGAAGTACTGGCTATGGCCTTGTACAGATACAGTTTTACATCCTGGATCTGTTGCTTTCTACCTGGGGAATCTACCAGGCCTCTGTATGCCTTCATATTTTTGTGGGTAAAATAGTAATTTCTACCATGGAGTTTTGTTGTAAAGATTTGTTAAAACAATGTAACTAAAATGAATAAGTAATGCCTTGTAGGCGTCCAATAAATGGCACTGATTACCTCTTTTATCTAAGAAGAGAATTTTAAAATACTGTTAAAAGACACTTGGTTTGAGAATAGGAACTTTCCAAGGATTATCTTTGAGCAGTTAATTAACAACCCTTGAAATCTCCAGGTGTTTCCAGGCAAGAGTGGGAGTGGAGTTATAAATGCATCACAAGAAGCACTCAGAGGCCTGCATATTTGGAAAGATCACTCAAACCTTGTCCCCTCTGTTCCTGTCACCCCTGAGCACACTGGCTTTACCTGGATTCAGCTCCTTCAACCAGGCCCAGCACCTTCACTCAGTCCTCAAGGAAGAGATGAGAAGAAAAGCATACCACCTGGCAGACACGTGTATATATATATGTATATATTTAATAAGCAAATGAATGAGGAAAATAATGAGCTGATGGCTGACGAAATGACATCAACAAGGAATACACGACTTCCCTAGTGGTCCAGTGGTTAAGAATCCACCTGCCATTGCAGGGGACACAGGATGGATCACTAGTCCAGGAAGATCCCAAACGTCTCAAGGCAACTAAACCTGTACACCGCGACTACTGAGCCCTCGAGCCTAGACCCCATGTTCTTCTTCTTCTTCTGTGGCTTCTCAACAGGAGAAGCCACCACAGTGAGAAGCCCACCCATGGCAACAAAGAGGAGTTCCTGCTCGCCGCAACTAGAGAAAGCCCGTGTGTAGCAACAAAGATCCAGTGTAGGCAAAAATAAATAAACACGTTTTTTTTTAAAGTACAAATTTTTTTTTTTTTTTTGGCCCTATGGAAAGTTTACGCTAGAGGACATCCATCTGAAAGCAGTCAGATAAGCTTCCAATACCTTGGGTAGCTTTTCCTGCATTCACGTGTGTCCCATTAAAAGGCAATGGGAAAGATAATAGGATGAAGAAGAAAAGAGGATGGTGTCTGATGGTCACCTGTTCTGTATCAGTGATTCTATTTCCTGCCCACAGGATATAGCAGGAATTTCACCCCTGCCCAGGAATCAGTCTCATCTCTGGGAAGGGGTTCAGTTCAGTTCAGTCACTCAGTCATGTCCAACTCTTTGTGACCCCATGAATCGCAGCACACCAGGCCTCCCTGCCATCACCAACTCCCAGAGTTCACTCAGACTCATGTCCATCAAGTCAGTGATGCCATCCAGCCATCTCATCCTCTGCCGTCCCCTTCTCCTCCTGCCTCCAACCCCTCCCAGCATCAGAGTCTTTTCCAATGAGTCAATTCTTTGCATGAGGTGGCCAAAGTACTGGATTTTCAGCTTCAGCATCATTCCATCCAAAGAAATCCCAGGGCTGATCTCCTTCAGAATGGACTGCTTGGATCTCCTTGCAGTCCAAGGGACTCTCAAGAGTCTTCTCCAATACCACAGTTCAAAAGCATCAATTCTTTGGCACTCAGCTTTCTTCATAGTCCAACTCTCACATCCACACATGACTACTGGAAAAACCGTAGCCTTGACTAGACGGACCTTTGTTGGCAAAGTAATATCTCTGCTTTTCAATATGCTATCTAGGTTGGTCATAACTTTTCTTCCAAGGAGTAAGCGTCTTTTAATTTCATGGCTGCAATCACCATCTGCAGTGATTTTCGAGCCCCCCAAAAAAGTCTAACACTGTTTCCACTTTTTCCCCATCTATTTCCCATGAAGTGATGGGACCAGATGCTATGATCTTCGTTTTCTGAATGTTGAGCTTTAAGCCAACTCTTTTACTATCCACTTTCACTTTAATCAAGAGGCTTTTTAGTTCCTCTTCACTTTCTGCCATAAGGGCGGTGTCATCTGCATATCTGAGGTGATTGATATTTCTCCCAGCAATCTTGATTCCAGCATGTGCTTCTTCCAGCCCAGCCTTTCTCATGACATACTCTGCATAGAAGTTAAATAAGCAGGGTGACAATATACAGCCTTGACGTACTCCTTTTCCTATTTGGAACCAGTCTGTTGCTCCATGTCCAGTTCTAAGTGTTGCTTCCTGACCTGCATATAGGTTTCTCAAGAGGCAGGTCAGGTGGTCTGGTATTCCCATCTCTTTCAGAATTGTCCACAGTTTATTGTGATCCACACAGTCAAAGGCTTTGGCATAGTCAATAAAGCAGAAATAGATGTTTTTCTGGAACTCTCTTGCTTTTTCCATGATCCAGCGGATGTTGGCAATTTGATCTCTGGTTTCTCTGCCTTTTCTAAAACCAGCTTGAACATCTGGAAGTTCACGGTTCACATATTGCTGAAGCCTGGCTTGGAGAATTTTGAACATTACTTTACTAGCATGTGCTACTGCTAAGTCACTTCAGTCGTGTCCGACTCTGTGCGACCCCATAGACAGCAGCCCACCAGGCTCCCCCATCCCTGGGATTCTCCAGGCAAGAACACTGGAGTCGGTTGCCATTGTGAGATGAGTGTAACTGTGTGGCAGTTTGAGCATTCTTTGGCATTGCCTTTCTTTGGGATTGGAATGAAAACTGACCTTTTCCAGTCCTGTGGCCACTGCTGAGTTTTCCAAATTTGCTGGCATATTGAGTGCAGCACTTTCACAGCATCATCTTTCAGGATTTGAAATAGCTCAACTGGAATTTCATCACCTCCACTAGCTTTGTTTGTAGTGATGCTTCCTAAGGCCCACTTGACTTCACATTCCAGGATGTCTGGCTCTAGGTGAGTGACCACACCATCATGATTATCTTGGTTATGAAGATCTTTTTTGTACAGTTCTTCTGTGTATTCTTGCCACCTCTTCTTAATCTTCTACTTCTGTTTGGTCCATACCATTTCTGTCCTTTATTGAGCTCAACTTTGCATGAAATGTTCCCTTGGTATCTCTAATTTTCTTGAAGAGACCTCTAGTCCTTCCTATTCTGTTGTTTTCCTCTATTTCTTTGCATTGATTGCTGAGGAAGGCTTTCTTTTCTCTCCTTGCTATTCTTTGGAACTCTGCATTCAGATGCTTATATCTTTCCTTTTCTCCTTTGCTTTTCCCTCCTCTTCTTTCCACAGCCATTTGTAAGGCCTCCTCAGACAGCCATTTTGCTTTTTTGCATTTCTTTTCCATTGGGATGGTCTTGATCCCTGTCTCCTGTACAATGTCATAAACCTCCGTTCATAGTTCATCAGGCACTCTATCAGATCTAGGCCCTTAAATCTATTTCTCACTTCCACTGTATAATCATAAGGGATTTGATTTAGGTCATACCTGAATGGTCTAGTGGTTTTCCCTACTTTCTTCAATTTCAGTCTGAATTTGGCAATAAGGAGTTCATGATCTGAGCCACAGTCAGCTCCTGGTCTTGTTTTTGTTGACTGTATAGAGCTTCTCCATCTTTGGCTGCAAAGAATATAATCAATCTGATTTCGGTCTTGACCATCTGGTGATGTCCATGTGTAGAGTCTTCTCTTGTGTTGTTGGAAGAGGGTGTTTGCTATGACTAGCGCGTTCTCTTGGCAAAACTCTATTAATCTTTGCCCTGCTTCATTCCATATTCCAAGGCCAAATTTGCCTGTTACCCCAGGTGTTTCTTGACTTCCTACTTGTGCATTCCAGTCCCCTATAATGAAAAGGACATCTCTTTTGGGTTTTAGTTCTAAAAGGTCTTGTAGCTCTTCATAGAACCGTTCAACTTCAGCATCTTCAGCGTTACTGGTTGGGGCATAGACTTGGATTACTGTGATATTGAAAGGTTTGCCTTGGAGATGAACAGAGATCATTCTGTCGTTTTTGAGATTGCATCCAAGTACTGCATTTTGGACTCTTTTGTTGACCATGATGGCTACTCCATTTCTTCTGAGGGATTCCTGCCAGCAGTAGTAGATATAATGGTCATCTGAGTTAAATTCACCCATTCCAGTCCATTTTAGTTCGCTGATAACTAGAATGTTGATGTTCATTCTTGCCATCTCCTGTTTGACCACTTCCAGTTTGCCTTGATTCATGGACCTGACATTCCAGATTCCTATGCAATATTGTTGTTTACAGCATCAGACCTTGCTTCTATCACCAGTCACATCCACAACCGGGTATTGTTTTTGCTTTGGCTCCATCCCTTCATTCTTTCTGGAGTTATTTCTCTGCTGATCTCCAGTAGCATATTGGGTACCTACTGACCTGGGAAGTTCCTCTTTCAGTATCCTATCATTTTGCCTTTTCATACTGTTCATGGGGTTCTCAAGGCAAGAATACTGAAGTGGTTTGTCTTTCCCTTCTCCAGTGGACTGCATTCTGTCTTGGGTGGTCCCACAGGGCATGGCTTAGTTTCATTGAGTTAGACAAGGCTGTGGTCCTAGTGTGATTAGATTGACTAGTTTTCCGTGATTATGGTTTCAGTGTGTCTGCCCTCTGACGCCCTCTTGCAACACCTACCATCTTACTTGGGTTTCTCTTACCCACCGCTCCTTGGACACGGGGTTGCTTCTCATGTGGGAAGGGGTTAAAAGCTGATTAAGATTATGAATGTCTTCCAGTCTCTTGGCCACAGAGATTGGTGCAGGGATGGGCAAGTTACACAATTTCCGTCAAGGAGATGGTAAACCCCACAACTTGCGAAGCTACTCCAGAAGGTATGATATAAAAATGTGAGGTCTTGGGGGACTTCCCTGGTGGTCCAGGGGTTAGGACTCTGCACTTCCATTGAATGGAGGGTGAGTTCAATGCCTGGTCAGGAGAACTAAGACCCCACATGCTAAGAGTTTCCCCCAGCAAAAAAAAAATGAGAGTGAAAGAATTTCTTGAACCGAATAAAAGTGAAAACACAACATATGAACTTCAAAAAGTTATATGGGAAAAGTAACAAACTTTTTTATGTGAGCTCTTAGACTGCCACCATCATTTTGCCACTGGAGATGTTGGGCAGATTGGAGGATGCTGCTACCCTGCACATCCCCTTCTTGATGAGACTGAAGTGTGAGTCGGAACCTTGTCTGAGAGGCTATCTATCTCGAGACTTTTAGTTACAGAAGTCAATAAATCCTCTTCACTGTCTAAATTAGAGGTATTTTTCTATCACTCGCAAAACAGTCCTGATTAATACCAAGGATCTTCTTTCTTCCATGCCAGATAGAGGGTTGAAAGTGGGCTGTGCTAAGTCACTTCAGTCACCTCTGATTCTGTGCGACCCCATGGGCTCCAGCCCACCAGACCCCTCTGTCCATGGGATTCTCCAGGCAAGAACCCTGGAGTGGGTTTCCATGCCCTCCTCCGGGCGTCTTCCAGACCCAGGGATGGGATCCGCGTGTCTTGCATCTCCTGCATTGGCAGGCGGGTTCTTTACCACTAGCACCACCTGGGAAGCCTCACTGATTGGCTAACTTTGACGTAAAATTCAACGGAAGTCAATGTCCGAGAGTACCACATGGGGTTCTGACCTTGAAAATGAACTTCTAAACAATTTGAAAAGAATTTGGTCAGGATAAACTTAGTTATCAGTGGCAAAAGTGTTACCCTGAGTGGTTTTCTGTGAAATCCTTCAAAAATTTTCAAGTCTGTGTGGTTCATTACTTAATAAATTCTGCTTAACAAATCACTGGAAACTAAAGTAATCAGAATTACACGTGAGGTATTTCAATCTTATATATTATGTTGCTGTGGTCCATGGGTTTGCAAAGAGTCAGTCACAACTGAACAACTGATTAACAACTATATCGTTGAGTGACTGAACAACAACAATATCACATTGAAATCTGGGGACATCTAGATTTAACTGAGAAAAGTTTTTTAAAAGTGCTTTTCAAACAATGTTTAACTCTTCAAAAATTCAAAAATTCTGGTCATAAATTATCAGAAATAGAAAATCTTTGTTTCCAAATATAAGACTTTAAGTTGAAAGGTACAGGGTAAAAAAAATTCCAGTTCTGATGATTAAAGATTAGAAGTATGAGTATTAAAAGAAGAATAAAAACTACACATGTGTTTTTAAGAAAGTACATCTACATGCTCAGACCATGAAGATACGGAATCTAAAAACATCATATTCAAAAACTGATTCAAAGAGGTTTTTTATTTGCTTTATCTTACTTGCTTCAGATATTAAGTCTATATCTGATTATGGTCAAACTGCCAAGGTCTGCTGAGCATGAGGGAAACAATCAAATTGGAATCCATCTATAACAAATTCGTATTATTTCTTGCTGTATTATAGCCGAATAACAGATTTGGTTCATAATTTTCAGCCAAGTAGAGAGCCTTTGAAGTTGAGTAAGGATTTTGAACACAGAGGAAGTTAAACTAGGAGAAACAGAAAATTAAGAGCTATTTCCTGACTATATAGACCATGAAATAAATATTTTAAAGCTGTAAAGGTGGCCCCATTCTTTGTCAATGAGTTAAGGAGTGGCAACATAGATGAACCCAGAAATGATCATACCAAGTGAAGTAAGCCAGACAGAGAAAGACAAATATCACACGATATCACTTATATGGAATCTAAAAAACGAAGTTATGCAAAACAGAAATAGACTCAGAGTCATAGAACAGAAACTTATGGTTACCAAAGGGGAAAGAGGGGGAGGGTAAATTAGGAATTTGGGGTTAAGAATATATACACTACTATATATGAAACAGATAACCAAAAAAGATCTACTGTACAGCCCAGAGAACTAGAAATTCAATATCTTGTAATAACCTATAACAGAATAAAAATGAATATATATATGAATATGAATATATGAAAATATGTATATTTATGTACATATGTAAAACAAAGAAAAATAACAATTTTTTAAAAGCAGTTAGTGTGGCCCTATTCCTTGTCTGTATGTTATAGAGTGGTCTTTGAAAAGTTCTTCCATCCAAAAATAGAGATTAATTTACTCACAAGCTTGGAAGAAAGTAAAGTTGGTATAAGAAGTAAAGTAATAAACTGGAAGGCTGTTTTACTGATTGGTGCTCAATTTAAATTTACCTGGAGATGGTGGTGGTGGTGGTTTAGTCGCTAAGTCATGTACGACACTTTTGACTCCACAGACTATAGCCCTCCGGGCTCCTCTGTCCATGGGATTTCCCAGGCAAGAAAACTGGAGTGGGTAGCCTATCCCTTCTCCAGGGGATCTTCCCAACTCAGGGGTTGAACCCGGGTCTCCTGCATTGCAGGCGGATTCTTTACTGACTGAGCCACCAGGGACGCCCTACCTAGACATACTGCCATTTAAAAAATATTGGTTAGTCTCATCCAGCACCAACAACAAAAAATTGGAAGCATCTCTTCTTGGTTTAAGGAAGCACTGCTTCATTTTAATTTTTACTTTTGGTTGGAACTGTTTTGTTTTTGATCTATCAAAGTAGGCTCTTTCCAATACTCCCTAGAAGGCTGGAATAGTGGGTTTTCAGGAGAAGGTGGGTAGATTTGCAAAGAGAACTGGGAGCCCATAGGAACATAAAGGAGCTTACAATTCCCACCTTGGGGGCTTCTGATTCTCTCAAAGAGATTGAGATTACCTGCAGGGGGAATGTTGCCAAGAATCTGCCCAACCAGTGTGAGCTTCAAGTCCCAATATCAGAGGCTCCATCACTGGTTCCAGCAGAGTGCATGGCCCATCCTGGCAAGGAATCTGCTTTGGGGTGGAGGTGAGGGGTCTGTGGCTGAACATGTAAGCATAAACCAGGGCATTCAAAGAAGCAACAACCTCAGGATATGAGATCCATCAGTAGACCAAACAGATTCTCCAGATTCTGTGGGCAAGATGTTTGGAAGCTGTGGCCCAGCTGGTCTATGTAATAACCCTTGGGTATTCTTGATAGAGTCCCCAAGAGAGAAAGCAGACTTCCTGAACATCTGGGCTACTAAGTCCCAAGTGATTAACCTAGTTATTAAAGGAGATTTGACCTCATTTGAACCTTAAACATGATAGAGCAAGTCATACTAATTAAAATAATATAATGCTCTGATCTCAGCAGGTATTAGATACTCTAGAGCTGTCATTATGTTAGACCCATAAATGGCCAATATGTTGCACTGTTCTCACTGTATTTGCACCCAGGTCACAATGGTAGGACTACAGGTAGATCTGGTCCAAGTTAATCTTATATTGAGTTCTTTTTTCTCTGATAAAAACATAGTATAAACTATCTTTCTAATGTTACTTAAACCTTAAAGTTTATCCCACCTAATGTTTTAGTATTTTAACTAGAGAACCTACAGGTTTAACATTTCTGATCAAACAGCCTTTAAAAATAAAAACAGTTCATGTACTACTTATTTATTGACTTACTTAGCATCTCTCGTCCATTTGCATGGGGAGTCTCCTTGGAAAGAAGCTTCTAGAAATCTCTCCCTGTAGTATAAAACTATACATGAATTTTTAAGAGGGAATATTAATTAATTTTAATCATGAGTTGAAAATATGAAGAAAGGATAAATTAAACTTTGTTAACATAATATATTACATGATATATGTAAAACATGCAACTTTATTACATGATATATGTGGTGTTGGAGAAGACTCTTGGGGGTCCCTTGGACTGCAAGGAGATCAAACCAGTCAACCTTAAAGAATATCAGTCCTGAATATTGAATAGAAGGACTGATGCTGAAGCTGAAGCTCCAATACTTTGGGCACCTGATGCGAAAAACTGACTCATTGGAAAAGACCCTGATGCTAGAAAAGATTGAAGGCAGGAGGAAAGGGGACGACAGAGGATGAGATGGTTGGATGGAATCACTGACTCAATGGACATGAGTTTGAGCAAGCTCTGGAAGTTGTTGATGGACAGGGAGGAGGCCTGGCATACTGAAGTCCATGAGGTCGCAAAGAGTCATACATGACTGAGTGACTGAATTGAACTGACTGAACATGATATATTAATAGAATAAACCCATACAATTAATTTATATAACAACATAATTATTAACTTAAAAATTAGTTTATTTAACATAGTTTTAATTTTCTCTCTGGTTGTCTACATCTGCTATTCTATGTTATATTGCTAGTATTTTCTAGCATTTGAAGTAATTGTTAAAATTTTTTGAACATTCTTACTTATTAAACTATATTTAATTAATACTTTAGGTTAAATTGCTTCACACCATTTTTATTTCCCCTCAATTTTAAACATTTTGTGGCAATGATGCCTCATTGATAACATTAGAGTGACAAATTCTATTTTGAAAGCTAATTGCACCCCTTTGCTATAATTAAACACATTTCTTTCAAGTCACAGATTTGATTTCCCAAGATATGACTTCCAGCAATGACAGCCATATAACAGTTTGAATTCATACAACATCATTAATATTTCATTCCTAATTTATAACCAGTTTATCCAAGAGGCTTTATAACTGAGTTCTTAGTATTTTTAACAAAGCATCTAATGTGGAGTCTAGAAGATATTCAGATGGATAATAGCAAGACACAACCTCTCTGCAAAACACTGAAGTCCTATTTGGCACTTTTTATACCAAACTTGAGATGGGAATATGTGTGTGTCTTTATGACCCCATGGATTGTATAGTCCATGGAATTCTCCAGGCCAGAATACTGGAGTGGGTAGCCTTTCCTTTCTCCAGGGGATCTTCCCAACCCAGGGATCAAACCCAGGTCTCCTGCATTGCAGGTGGATTCTTTACCAGCCGAGCCACAAGGGAAGCCCAAGAAAACTGGAGTGGGTAGCCTATCCCTTCTCCAGGGGATCTTCCCAGCCCAGGTATCAAACCAGGGTCTCTTGCATTGCAGGCAGATTCTTTACCAACTGAGCTATCAGGGAAGCATGGGTGAATGAAGAGAAAACTGAAACAGGCAAGAGGACAAGGGGAAATATTTCACTGAGGTTTCTAGGGAAGCTTCACCTTTCCCAACCCCTCAGACTCCCACACCCAATTAGAACTTCAGTGTAGATGGTTGTGGAGTCAGGGAGATGCCTCCCAGGTGGCACAGTTGGTAAAGAATCTGCCTGCCAATGCAAGGAGACTCAAGAGACCAGGTTAGATCCATGGGTTGTGAAGATCCTGTGTAGTAGGAAATGGCAATCTACTCTATTATTGTTGCCTGAAAAACTCCATGGACAGAGGACCCTGCTACAGTCCATAGGGTTGCAAAGAGTCAGGCACAACTGAGCACGTAGATGGTGGGAAAAGATCAATCAAATTCTCATTCAGCAAATGTTTATTGAAAACCCAAGATGCACCAGGCATCCTGTGACATCTTGACAGTACCACTTGTGAGCAAAACAAGGACACAGTTCTTTGTGACCTTAAGGCCCAGTAGGAGCATGTGAAGAAAGATAAGACAGAAAATTAAGGATATGTTCAGTCTGGAGGGACAGGAGAGGTTGCCGAGAGATAACTTTTAAACTAAGACAGAATGAAGACAATATTCCAAGCAAAAGGAGGGAGGCTGAGTTCCAGAAAATGAAGCAGATATAATCCTGTGATTCTTTGCCAGCATTAGTATCTTTTGCCCCATCTTTCAAATTTATTCTGAAGGACCTGGCCTCCCCTCTCTTTTCCCTCTCCTTCCCTCCCTTTAGCGCCACTGAAAAAATGAAATTGCAAGGCAATTACATATATAAAATGAGTCATAATTTTAGCCAGAAGAGAATGAGGTTAAGAACCACTGTGAACTCCATTCAACCTGAAAAAAGTATGACTGTTATATAAGGCTGCCGAGAAAAAAAAGCAGACCCAATTCATGCACCGTGCCAGCACAAATGAACACAAATATCCCCAAATCCCTCTTGTAATGACTCCCAGGTAACCACTGTAGGATTTCTTGGTAGTTTCTCTGGTCTTGTTTTCTCTTATTTCTTGAAATTAGGCCCATTGAAACTTAAAGGAATCCCATATTCACTTTTGGGAAGTGCACAGTTGTTGATCTTGTTGATTAGCTGATCAACTGATCTTATTGATTTATTAAGGGAAAAGGTCTCCCATTAACAGTTTTTGTCTGATTCTAGGTGAGCATTTCTTTTAGTGTGAGAAACAGTCTTTTCTTCAATAACTACCCTAGAAGGTTCTTTTGCCCTTGTCCTTGCATGAGACATGGATTGTAATTTGTACAACTAACCTAAGATGCAAGGAGACTGCAGAAATACAAAGATAGCAGCAACAAGCTCCACTCCAAGTAAATTGAACCTTCAGGAGACAGACTTTTTTCTTTTTTGTCTTTTGATCCTATTTATTCAATTCTTTCTCTCTTTGTACTGGGGGGCAGAAGGAAAATTCGATAAGGACTTCATTTACGTGTCTGCCCTGATATTCCAGTGGAAAGTAAAATGACACCTCAATGTGCTGGAGTTGAAATTTTCCACTTGACTTGGTTATATATATATATATATATGTGTGTGTGTGTGTGTGTGAAGCATAAACTGTGAGCCAGCCTATACCAATAATATAAATAATTCCACCAGAAAAAGATAATTCTTTATGCTTGGGGTTGCTCTCTCTTACTTTTTCTAAGCAAAAAACCTAAATTGCTTTGCTGAAAGAGTACTAAAAGCATTTTATTGCTTTACTAAAAATGAGAGGACTGATAATAGACATACTGTTTACCCACTTTTGGAGAGGTAGTAATTTAAGATATGAAAAGTTAATATTAAACTTTAAAGGAATAGTTAAAAGACGGGGTCAGAAAATACATGCTTGATGTCATAGTTCATGTTTTTGGAGCTGGAGCAAACTTTAAACCTGATCAATATCAGCAATTAATTAACATAGTCTTGGAAAACAAGAGTGCTCTCAGTGGACCAGAAAGCCGATCAAGAGCCCTAGGGGTCAGCACTGTGGATTAATCATCAGAGGAAAACAAAGATTCCTGCTGGGAGCAGTCCCAGAAGAGCTCCCAGGTGAAAGGCAATGGATCTAACGAGCAGCATACACAGAGGGCGGAAAATTAGAAAGACGTTCCAGAAGGAGTTGGCTATTTGGAGAGCTGAGGCATTTACTTGTGGGAAGAACCTTGAGTGTGGACACTAATGCTGGAGAGGCAAGATCTGTGATATACACATCCCCATGGGCCCTGGAGGGCTTCACTGGTGGCTCAGATGGTAAAGAAGCTGCCTGCAAAGAAGGAGACCTGAGTTTGATGCCTGGGTTAGGAAGATCTCCTGGAGGAGGGCATGGCAACCCACTCCAGTATTCTCGCCTGGAGAATCCCATGGATAGGGAACCTGGTGGGCTACAGTCCATGGGGTCAAAAAGAGTTGGATATGACTGAGCGACTTACGCGTGAGCAAACACACACACACACACACACACACACACACACACAGAGGCCCTGTAAGCTTCCAGACTTAAAGAAGCTAAAGGAAGATTTCTCCTGCCAACAAGCCTTTTCCTATTCACTCTCATGTTTCTCCACAGCATTAGGTATAACTGACAGGTGGCCAGAAATTTACAATACAAAGATCATCAGGAAACCAAATATTACCAAGTATTAAGGGAGAAGGACTACAGTAACAAGGGCTTCCTTAAGAATCTTCCAATACAGAAGATGCAGTTTCAATCCCTGGGTCGGGAACACCTCCTGGAGAAGGAAATGGCAACCCACTCCAGTATTCTTACCTGGGAAATCCCAAAGACAGAGAGTCTGGCAGGCTACAGTCCATGGGATCACAAAGAGTCAGACATGATTTGGTGACTAAACAAGAACAACTACTTTAACAAAGCACCAAATTCAACAACAACAAAAAAGAATGAACACCTGAGGAAATACAGCAAATTAGGCAGACAAAATATTAATTTTATAATAAACTAACATCCTCAGAAAGATTTGAAAGGATGTCATAGAAAAGAACGGAGAAGGCAATGGCACCCCACTCCAGTACTCTTGCCTGGAAAATCCCATGGACGGAGGAGCCTGGTGGGCTGCAGTCCATGGGGTCGCAAAGAGTCGGACACAAATGAGCGATGAGCGACTTCACTTTCACTTTTCACTTTCATACATTGGAGAAGGAAATGGCAACCCACTCCAGTGTTCTTGCCTGGAGAATCCCAAGGACAGGGGAGCCTGGTGGGCTGCCGTCTCTGGGGTCGCACAGAGTTGGACACAACTAAAGCGACTTAGCAGCAACAGCAGCAGCATAGAAAAGAAATAACTACATATCTTGGACATTTTAAATGTAATAAGCAAAAGACAGCATGTTAAAAAGCAGAAACATTACTTTGCCAATAAAAGTCCATCTAGTCAAGGCTATGGTTTTTCCAGTAGTCATGTATGGATGTGAGAGTTGGACTGTGAAGAAAGCTGAGTGCCGAAGAATTGATGCTTTTGAACTGTGGTGTTGGAGAAGACTCTTGAGTCCCTTGGACTGCAAGGAGATCCAACCAGTCCATTCTAAAGGAGATCAGTCAGTCCTGGGTGTTCTTTGGAAGGAGTGATGCTAAAGCTGAAACTCCAGTACTTTGGCCACCTCATGCGAAGAGCTGGTTCATTGGAAAAGACCTTGATGCTGGGAGGGATTGTGGGCAGGAGGAAAAGGGGATGACAGAGGATGAGATGGCTGGATTGCATCACTGACTCAATGGACGTGAGTTTGCGTGAACTCCGGGAGTTGGTGATGGACAGGGAGGCCTGGCGTGCTGCGATTCGTGGGGTTGCAAAGAGTTGGACACGACTGAGCAACTTAACTGAACTGAACATTAATAGAACAAAACTAAAAAGTGAAGTTTACCCATGAAGGAATGAAAATCCAGTTTGCAATACACTTGAAATGCCATTTAGTCTTTGCATGCAAGGACATGGAGCAGTCTCTCCCTTCATTTACATCTTTTATATACTTCAATTAAAATTTGTAGTTTTTTTCTAAATTAAATAAAAACGAGCTTTGCAAAGAAAACCATTGTCTCATAAAAGAAAACTTACATCCATTAACTCCCTGTTGAACAAAAGCAAATTATATTTAAAATGGAAGGAAAAAAAAGAAAAAAATGGCAGCAGCAGCAGCTGCTAAACTTCATCCATTGTCATTTTGGGCACAGAAGATTAATTTTATAAAACAAACTTTTTTTCACATTCTGGGTCATTGTAGAAGACATCAGCAATGACTTTTGCATATTTTGACAACAACCCACGGAAGGAAAGGAGTATAATTCAGAGCATACATACACATATGTATGTATAAAAAAAAGGTTTCTTAGAACAATACTTATCATGGATTATGAGCTCTGATGTTTACTATTTCACTACATTTGTAATAGTTTATTTTTCATCTAAATGCACTTCCTAACCCCCCATGTATATAGCTCTCAGATTGAGAAGTGTGATATTAAGAAACCTTATAAAAAGGTATTTTCCCATCCACTCCAAAATCCTTCATCATTCATAAGGTGCGTGCTGGTTCCCTGGCTTCTTTAAGGTCCCTGGAACCTCTGGTATATTCTACTGTGATCTCTCTATATTCCCTTTCTCCTGAAGGACAGATATTCTGGTTTCACATTTTATAGGCCTGTTAGATTTTGAGGTATACAAGGCTTTTTATATATCTGTGAAGACGATATACTCCAACAACATTCATTTATGATACAAGAAAGCTGATCTCTGGGTCTTACTCCTCTGCACTGGGGGCAGAGAGCTGACCTGAGTATTAAACCTACCCCTTAACATAGGGGGCGCTTTCCTGGTGGCTCAGATAGTAAAGAATATGCCTGCAATGCAGGACACCTGTGTTCAATCCAGGCTGGGAAGATATCATGGAGAAAGGAATAGCAACCCACTCCAGTATTCTTGCCTGGAGAATCCCATGGACAGAGGAGCCTGGCAGGATCCATGTAGTCACAAAGAGTCAGACAGGACTGAGTGACTAACACCAACACTACCCTAACAGGGAAAATTTCCTTTTCCAATCCATGATGCAGCTCTCTGGAACCCATCTATATATGTGCTTCTAGAAAGAAGAGACAGTGCAAAGTGACACAACCCTAACATAACTAATACTTTATCACCTAGGTGTGGGAAGGGGAATGGAATTGTTTATCCATCCTAATGACTGCACATAAGCATAAAGACATGTTTCTCATTTCATAACACACAGTAATTTTATTTTACCTCTAATTTTTATTTTCAAATTTTTCAAACTTATAGAAATATTGAAAAAAAATACAATGAATACATATCCTCCACCTAGATCTATCAATTGTAACCACTTTACCAATTTGCCCAACAGTTAGGTAGATACATGGTTCAGACAGCAAAGAATCTGCCTGTAATGCAGGAGACCCAGGTTCAGTTCCTGGGTGTGGAAGATCCCCTGGATAAGGGAATGGCTACCCACTCCAGTGTTCTTGCCTGGAGACTCCCATGGAAAGAGGAGCCTGGAGGGCTATGTCCATAGGGTCACAAAGATAATGTATTTAAATGTTCACACATAAGCATATATACCTATTCATGATATATTTTATGTAGTAGGTTTTTTGGTAACCAGTTGAAACTCAATTTCAGGTTTCATGAAACTTCAGCATGCATTTCTTAAGAATAAATACGTTCTCCTACACCAATGGCCCCCAATCTTTTTGGCACCAGGGACCAACCAGTTTCGTGGAAGACAATGCTTCAGACAGTAATGAGAGCAATAGGGAGTGATAGGGAGCAGCGATGAAGCTCCACTACCTTCCTTGGTTCACTTCCTGCTGAGCCGCCCAGTTCCTAACAGTCTGCAGCCCCGGGGGTTGTGGAAAATTATACAAAACTCTTCAGAAGATTGACAATACCACAAAAACAATACCTAATCCATATTCAATCACGTGTCAGGGTTAACGTGCTTTCATCAGTGATGGTAGTGATGGTTTGGCATAAGGAACTGCTGATAGGATGGCAGGAGACCCAGCAGTCTTATTATTTTTTTAATTAATCGTAATAGGAAATGGATTGGAAGGGAGCAGAGGCTCACAACATCGATAGGAGGGCTAAGGACCAGATTTGGAGAAGAGTGCATAAACCTGGTCAGCTCCAGAGAGCCATGAGGCAAGAAACACAAGAATGTTCTTTTAGCAGAAATAATCGTGAAAGTACAGAGCTGCTGACCACCTCTCATAACCATGAATAAATTCAACCAGCTCCTCTTTGCCTTGAAAGTATGAAAGTGTTAGTGGCTCAGTCATATCCAATTCTTTGTGACCCCATGGACTATAGCCCACCAGGCTCCTCTGTCCACGAGATTCTCCAGGCTAGAATACTGGAGTGGGTTGCCCTGCCTTCCTCCAGGGGATCTTCCTGACCCAGGGATCAAACCCACATCTCATGTCTCCTACATTGGCAGGCAGGTTCTTTACCACTAGTGCCACTTGGGAAGCCTCCCTTACCCCTTGCCTTATTACCTAATAAGGTAATTACCTAATAAGGCCCCTTGCCTTATTACCTAACAGCAACCTAATATTCAGAATCCTTGGCAGAAGCAATTGCTGGCTGGGACTAGCTATTGTCCTGAGCAGTGCCTGCGAGGAAGCAAAGGGAGAGAGGATCTGAATGTTTCTGAAGATGGGGCACCACTTCTACAAAGACAAGACACAATGTGAAATTTTCCGCATCTTGTGCGGGGGCAGGCACCTGGTCAGCCCAAAAAGGCAAACAGTCACCACTCTTCCTCCTAGTCTGGTTCCAGGAAATCTGTTCTCCTCACTTAAAGTATTTTTATTACATCTGGGGTAGCCACAGGCCCCCAGATGTGAAATATGCTTTCTTCATTTTTGGGTCCACTGTGGTCCCTAACTCCAGGAGATGGTGAAGGACAGGGAAGCCTGGCGTGCTGTGGTCCATGGAATGACAAAGAGTTAGGCACGACTTAGTGACTGAGCAACAGCAACAGTTTCTAATAATTAGAACAATGACTTGAATTCATAAAGCCATTCAAACTTTTCTTGAAAACAAAAAACCTT
Source organism: Oryx dammah (assembly GCF_014754425.2). Classification (NCBI taxonomy): domain Eukaryota; kingdom Metazoa; phylum Chordata; class Mammalia; order Artiodactyla; family Bovidae; genus Oryx; species Oryx dammah. The sequence continues at coordinate 24,740,482 of NW_024070211.1, forward strand.
TACTTGTTCATGAGCATTTACTGGGTGGTGAGCAGCGTACTAGGAGCAGATCAGGTGCTTAATGAACGTTCCTGAGTGCCTCAGGGATGACGTTCACGCTGAGGACTTTGTGTAGAGGTCAGTGACGGGACCTGACGTGGATGGAGCATTTCCTACATACTGGCTGCTCTCTTAATCCTTGCACTGATCCTTCTCAGTGATCCACTGAAGAAAGTACTATTTGAGCTCCTTTGTCTGGTGATGAAACCTTCCTACAAGCTAGTGTGAAGTCACAGATCAAGAATTCCTGTCCAGCTCTGACTCTAGAGACCTTTCTGTAAGCCTCTCCACTGTACATCTCAGTTTGGTAGCCAAGCTTCCCCAACTGGGGCTTCCCTGGTGGCTCACAGTGAAGAATCTGCCTGCAATGCAGGAGACTCAGGTTCCATCCCTGGGTCAGGAAGATCCCCTGGAGAAGGGCATGGCTACCCATTCCAGTATTCTTGCTTGGAGAATTCCATGGACAGAGGAGTGTGGTGGGCTATAGTTCATGGGGTCGCAAAGAGTCGGACACAACTGAGTGACTAACACTTTCTCCAACTGGAGATGATGGCTGCATCTGGGCTTCTGTTTTTGATCAGCTGCAGGATCGGCCTTGGAGGATTTTGGAGTGGTAGAATTAATTGTAAACTCTCAGAGCTAGCAGAAAACTCGAAGATCATCTAGTCCTACAACTGGATTTTACAGTGGAGACTGAGATCCAACGGATGCTACGAAAATCAGACTGCTTGTTACTAGGAACATTCCACGTACTTCATATCCCCTCCTTGAGAAATCAAGTTGTGAAAATGTTCTTTTGCACCAATTATTCAAGTTTACATGTGCGTGCTAAGTCACTTCAGCTGTGTCGATTTCTATGCAACCCTATGGACTGTAGCCCACCAGGCTCCTCTGTCCATGGGCATTCTCTGGGCAAGAATATCGGAAAGCATTGCCATTTCCTCCTTCAGAGTATCTTCCTGACCCAGGGATCAAACACGCATCTTTTACATATTCTGCATTGGCAGGCGGGTTCTTTACCACTAGCACCACCTGGGTATCTCACTAAAATTGTGAACTTTGAAAATAAAGTGCAAAAGAAGTCACAGTTCATAAAAGTACTCATTATTTTTCTTGGGCAGATTGGTCTTTAGCTGTGAATGAGATACTGGCAGTCCACATATCTGCTCCCAATGTATGAGCAGTAACAGTAATTACAACAAAGACATTACATTTTTTATACACTGCCTTCCACCTCACATGTGTAAGCCATCATCAACTCACTAATTATCAGAACACTTCTTTGAGATAACTTTGGCAGGTGATTTTGTTATTCTTTTTATGGACTGAGAAGCTGGAACAACAATGACATGCCCAAGGTTAAACACATTTAAAGATAAAGCTCAAGACTTCTAAATCTTTCTTCCAAGTTTACAAGCATGCATCCTCTGGCTAATTAATATTTGGGACATTTAGGTCTTAGAGAATCTTTTATTAAGTTAACAGATGGTAAAGAATCTGCCTGCAATGCAGGATGCCTGGGTTCAATTGCTCGGTCTGGAAGATCACCTGGAAAAGGAAATGGCAACCAACTGCAGTATTTAGCCTGGAGAATTCCATGGACACAGGAGCCTGCCAGGCTACAGTCCATGAGGTCATAAAAACTCAGACACGACTGAACTAACACTTACATATCAGTTCAGTTCAGTAGCTCAGTCGTGTCTGACTCTTTGCGACCACATGAATCACAGCACACCAGGTCTCTCTGTCCATACCAACTCCCGGAGTTCACTCAAACTCATGTCCATCGAGTCGGTGATGCCATCCAGCCATCTCATCCTCTGTCGTCCCCTTCTCCTCCTGCCCCCAATCCCTGCCAGCATCAGGGTCTTTTCCAATGAGTCAACTCTTCCAATGAGGTGACCGAAGTACTGGAGTTTCAGCTTTAGCATCATTCCTTCCAAAGAACACTCAGGACTGATCTCCTTTAGAATGTACATGTACTAGCATGTACACCAAGGGACTCTCAAGAGTCTTCTCCAACACCACAGTTCAAAAGCATCAATTCTTCGTTGCTCAGCTTTCTTCACAGTCCAACTCTCACATCCATACATGACCACTGGAAAAACCATAGCCTTGACTAGACGGACCTTTGTTGGCAAAGTAATATCTCTGCTTTTCAATATGCTATCTAGGTTGGTCATAACTTTCCTTCCAAGGAGTAAGAATCTTTTAATTTCATGGCTGCAATCACCATCTGCAGTGATTTTGGAGCCCCAAAAAATAAAGTCTGACAGTGTTTCCACTGTTTCCCCATCTATTTCCCATGAAGTGATGGGACCAGATGCCATGATCTTCGTTTTCTGAATGTTGAGCTTTAAGCCAACTTTTTTACTCTCCTCTTTCACTTTCATCAAGAGGCTTTTTAGTTCCTCTTCACTTTCTGCCATAAGGGTGATATCATCTGCATATCTGAGGTAATTGATATTTCTCCCAGAAGTCTTGATTCCAGCTTGTGCTTCTTCCAGTCCAGCGTTTCTCATGATGTACTCTACATATAAGTTAAATAAGCAGGGTGACAATATACAGCCTTGATGTACTCCTTTTCCTATTTGGAACCAGTCTGTTGTTCCATGTCCAGTTCTAACTGTTGCTTCCTGACCTGCATATAGGTTTCTCAAGAGGCAGCTAAGGTGGTCTGGTATTCCCATCTCTTTCAGAATTGTCCACAGTTTATTGTGATCCACACAGTCAAAGGCTTTGGCATAGTCAATAAAGCAGAAATAGATGTTTTTCTGGAACTCTCTTGCTTTTTCCATGATCCAGCGGATGTTGGCAATTTGATCTCTGGTTCCTCTGCCTTTTCTAAAACCAGCTTGAACATCAGGAAGTTCATGGTTCACGTACTGCTGAAGCCTAGCTTGCAGAATTTTGAGCATTACTTTACTAGCATGTACACCTTTCTAAATGGTGCTGGGCTTTTTTTTTTTTCATAAGACAGCAGATTTATTGGGATTAAAATTTAAACAGCTGATTTATTCTTCTTTGATATGGATATATTATGTGCTGTTTTTAAAATGTCCTTACATTCTAGCCTCAAGTTCATTTCATTCTTAATTGGGCACAGAACTTCAGGAATTAGTGATATTAGCAAAGATAACTCAGAGTAAGAGGGGCAAGAAAGAGGCAGTTTGAAATTTAAGAAAAATATGTTTAAGAGGCTCTGGACTAGGCCACAGGAAGAATGACTTTGAACAAGGATCTTACCTTTTTCCTTCTTCCTTTCCTTCTGTTCTTCCTTTTAGTCATGGAGGGATTCTATGAACTGTTTACATCATTGTATTGTATGCTAAATCACTTCAGTCGTGTCCGACTCTTGGGGACCCAATGGACTGTAGCGCACCAGGCTCCTCTGTCCACGGGATTCTCCAGGCAAGAATATTGGAGTGGGTTGCCATGCCCTCCTCCAAGGATCTTCCCAACCCAGGGACTGAACCCACGTGTCTTATGTCTCTGCATTGGCAGGTGAATTCTTTATACTAGCGCCATCTGGGAAGCTCCGTTGATGTCATTAGTGTGTTGCATTTCGAAAGAAATGAAGCATGGAGGAAACAGCCTCAGCAGGGCAACTCCCCTAAACTCTTGGGGTTCACTGTCTCTGGCTGTAGGATTCGGTGGTTGGTGAGGTGATGTCAGGGATCCCTCTGAGTTCAGTCAAACCAAGATTCTTTCTCCGTTTACCTCTTCTCAACAGCTGCTCGTGTTGCATGGTTTCAAAGAAGGGCATATTGTATACATGTCAGCAAAGATACTTTGCCTCTCTATATTTTTGAATGTTCTATGAAGCCAAATCTTTGTCCAGTGGCCCATTATGTATTTTATTTTCCCTTGTTTTCCTCTCTCTCTTTCTCTCCCTCTCTTCTGATCCTTAGTCTGAGAATCCAACAACCTTCAAAACTCTTCTCAGATCTCTAATTTGTACCTTAATTGAACTAGATATTTTCAAATAGGGCTTTTTACATGAAATAATAGAGAGGCAAAATAGGCTGTTTTCCATCAGGTTTATTGTCATCAACTTTGCCCCTGTTTCAGATTCAGCTTCCCTCCAAGCATATTCTCACAAATGCCACAACCAAATTTCCTTCTTTGGAATTTGGATTAACTGCTTCATTCATGTAAGTAAGCACTTTTTAGTGATTCGAATAGCAGTATAGTAATGGATTTTTTTTCTCAAAAGAGAATTATAGAGAGCAATAGCCTCACAACAAATCCAGGATACACAATTATAAATGGATTAGCCCAAATCTCAAACATTTGAATAGTTTTAGTGTTATCAACTCCAAACTTGTTTCATAACAGGACAATAAACTGAGAGACGAGTTGTTGGGGCAAAGAATTAGCAACTTTATGTGGAAAACCAGCAGACTGAGTAGATGGTAGCAAATTGGTTAGCATCCCAAAGAACCAACTTTTTTTTTAATCTGTGATTTTGTTTTTAATTCTTAAGCCTTATGATCATCTATTTTACAAACCTGTGCTAATGATATACCTCCTCTACTTTCACGCTTCTAATGAGTCGTCAAAAGCACTATTACCAGTCACACAGTAGTTCTACAGTTGCATTTCTGAATGCCTGTTTAAGAGAAAATCCTGAATTATAACTTAGTCTGACTTTGTAAAGAACACACAAGCAAAGTGTACTAACAGATCTTGTCATAGTGATTTTTAAAAGCATCTGATCTTAAAGATAACCTATAAAATGTAGGAAGTGCTAAATATTCTTTATTTGATGCTATAGGAGAAATATCAATAACCTCAGATATGCAGATAACACCACCCTTATGGCAGAAAGTAAAGAGGAACTAAAAAGCCTCTTGATGAAAATGAAAGAGGAGAGTAAAAAAGTTGGCTTAAAGTTCAACATTCAGAAAACGAAAATCATGGCATCTGGTCCCATCACTTCATAGGAAATAGATGAGAAAACAGTGTAAACAGTGTCAGACTTTATTTTTTTGGGCTCCAAAATCACTGCAGATGGTGACTGCAGCCATGAAATTAAAAGATGCTTACTCCTTGGAAGGAAAGTTGTGACCAACCTAGATAGCATGTTGAAAAGCAGAGATATTACTTTGCCAAAAAAGGTCCATCTAGTTAAGGCTATGGTTTTTCCAGTAGTCATGTATGGATGTGAGAGTTTGACTATAAAGAAAGCTGAGTGCTGAAGAATTAATGCTTTTGAACTGTGGTGTTGAAGAAGACTCTTGAGAGTCTCTTGGACTGCAAGGAGATCCAACCAGTCCATTCTAAAGGAGATCAGTCCTGAGTGTTCTTTGGAAGGAATGATGCTAAAGCTGAAACTCCAGTACTTCGGTCACCTCATTGGAAGAGTTGACTCATTGGAAAAGACCCTGATGCTGGCAGGGATTGGGGGCAGGAGGAGAAGGGGACGACAGAGGATGAGATGGCTGGATGGCATCACCGACTCGATGGACATGAGTTTGAGTGAACTCCGGGAGTTGGTGATAGACAGGTAGGCCTGGCATGCTGCAATTCATGGGGTCGCAAAGAGCCGGACACGACTGAGTGACTGAAATGAACTGAACTGAACTGATACACAAACCACACTAAAATGCCTTTCATTAAGTAAAAGGCAATATTTTAGATAGAGAATTTTAATTACATTGGTACAGTTAAGATCACAAAGATCAAGTGGGCCTTGTTAGTGTATCTTTAGCCCTTGCGTTAACAAACTGCTCTGTTCTTGAGACCGTGAAAGGATCTTAGTATTTAAATATATTAGTATAACCAGTTACAGAAATCTAAATATAAAACCAATCTCCTACAGGTTTTGAGAAAGCATTCACCATCTCCCCCAAAATTTAACAGTCCTTATTCAAGTTTGATCATCTCTTTAGATGGGGAAAACAGTGATAGTACTTGTTGAACTGGAATTACTATCAACATTTTAAAAACTGAACTTATTTATTTAGCCACAAGCAAATCTTATTTAAATCAGGACTCCCCAGCAGAAATATTCCATCAGTCCTTCATGATCTGAATTCTAGTATATGAGATTCATTTAAATATGGTACACATAACAAGGGGCTTCCCTGGTGACTCAGATAAAGTCATGAGACATTTCTGGTTTGTAATAAATAAGGTAGTGGCCAACTATTACTCATTAGCACCTCTTTTGAGATAAGCTTCAAGTCTGCACTTTCCCCCTTCTTCTTAATGCCAGCAAAGATCATTTTTGTTCCAGGTATGTATTTCTTGGGATCATCCAAGTATTCTATTGGCGTCTCCTCCCCCCAAGTGAGGTCTTTGTTCTTTTTGGCATCTGTGTAAGAGAATCCAACAGCCTGACCTGTTTGTCTTTCCCCTAAATAGATCACGGAGATTTGGCCCAGTCCCGTGCTTATCTTCCATTCACAGTTTGGCACTGGACATCCTTCTGAACAAAAATCTTCCTTCTCTTCCCAGCACACTCATTTTTAAATCATCTTTCTCCATTCATGACTAAGAGGTTTCCGCTTGTAAGCCAAATGTCCCATTCTCTAAGCCCAAGGACACACCAGTCCATGACCAACTGCAGGTGTTGGTGCAACCTTCAAAGAACCATCTTAACCCAAATTAGAATTCAGGCTTCTTTTATGCCTAAAGTGGAGGGAGTGTAGCTGGTTGTTGCAAACTTCTTGGTATGTGAGTCCTTTGTTCTTGCAGCTGTCCAGGTGGGTCAGGTCACAATATTGCTGTAAGTCTCCAACAATAAAAAAATATTCTCCGTCCCGTTCTGCAGCCTTTTATCTCTATGTGGAAAAGTGTTATACCTTTAAAGGTCAGAGCCTTGAGAATGGCCTATTGTGTATATTTCAGGCTAAAGGCAACGTCTTTTTACAAAGGTACAGAGCCCCAGGACTAAGTACAGGCCACAGAGCACAAAGATTAGAGCTGAAGGAACAGATCCCATATGGAGTCAAGTTTGTTTTCTGTTACACTAGGATAAGATCTTGTCTGGACTGCTCTTAGTAATTTGTCTAGGGTACAAAAATATTCCAAGTAGGCTGTTAACTACCCCAACTTTTTGCTGTTTCTATATTCCGACATTAAGTGGACTAACATTTCTGTGTTCCTCTCAAGTGACCTTTTGAAGATATTGTGATACTGCAGATTTTTACATAGAAAATCTGCATGAACACACTTAGTTCAGGTTCTAAATCCACCCAGTACAGTACATCAGTTGTATTAATGGAATTAATATTAAAACAATGCTCACTTCAGTAACTTTATTTTTCTTATTAATAAAATAATTTATAATAATTGTATAATACAAATGGTAATTCATACTATATAAATATATCTTATATAAATTTATAATAATTATAATGTAGAATATTAAAGTAATTCGTATGATATAAATATAATATATAAAATATTTATAATTAATTAAATGAATAATTTCATATTATTTAATTATTAAATGGGGCTTCCCAGCTGGCTCTAGTGGTAAAAGACCTGCCTGCCAATGCAGGAGACAGAAAAGATGCCGGTTCAACCCCTGGGTCAGGAAGATCCCCTGGAGGAGGAAATGACAACCCACTCCAGTATTCTTCCTGGAGAATCCCATGGATAGAGGAGCCTGGCAGGTTATAGTCCATAGGGTCAAACGGAGTCAGACATGCCTAAAGCGACTTAGCACGCATGCACACATGAAATTATTAAATAGTAATAACCACATAGATCATTCCTTGTTGGTTCTGCACTTTTCTTTCTCGTATTCTGGTGTATCTAAAACTGATTTAAATCTTTCAACAGTGATACTTTCGCTGAATTTTTCAAGGGGCCTAATTGCTTAGGAATTAACAGAATGTATTAACCAGGTTTGTGCTTTATGTAAGCCAGGGCCAGAACCAAAAGGTTAGGCTTTCTTTAATCTATTTTAGGATCACACTACCTAGCATGGAGAATCAACCATTGCTCATATAGTATCATGGCTGAGGAACTGCCCTCAGCCCCACCACAGGACAGTTTAGATTAGAAAATGAAAGAGGATCACATGTCCCATCAAAATGACAGGGTGAAATCTGTTTATGGAAGGCAGTGCACTTTTGAGTCAAACAGACCTGTTCTTTGTTCAGTCGAGAAGAACGTGTGCTTCTGAAACAGTGGATCAAGTTAGTTCCTGGAACTGAAAAAATATACCAGTGTTCCATTTTAAAAATTGCAGTACTGGATATCTCTAGCAGTCCAGTGGTAAGATTCTTGCTCCCACTGCAGTGAGGGTGGGTTCAATCTCTGGTGGGGAAACTAAGATCCCACATGCTGCATGGTGCAACCCCCCTGAAAAGAAAAAAAATAAAAACAAAAAAACTTTTCTTACTAAATCAAGAAGAAAGACAGTGCAGACTTCTCCATGCCCTTAGATTACCTTCATACTACACGGTGCTGTTAGAGGGGAAAATAGCCCAGTAACTCCCACCCTCTCTTTTTTCTTTCACTACAAACGAAGGCAAAGGTGGTTCTGGCAGCCCCACAAAGCAGGCAGGCAGAGGGCACGATGGCTCCCGTTAATATTATAAAAACAAGCCTGAACCAAATAGCTCTGACAAGATTGCTACACAAACCAGGTGGGACTGTTTTTCTGGGTATGACAAAGCAAGTTGGAATTTCACTTCAGTTTACTAACCCTTTGTTTCCGTTGATTTATTGCATGGAAAATGACACTTTTAAATAGTACCTTTATTCAAAGCAGTTTTGTATAAATATATGTTACTTTCACGGGTGTTATTACCACTTTACTTTTTTATTATAAATAATATACACACTAGAGATTCACTTCAGTTCAGTCGCAGTCGAGTCCAACTCTTTGCAACCCCATGGACTGCAGCATGCCAGCCCTCCCTGTCTGTCACCAACTCCCGGAGCTTCCCCAAACTCACGTCCGTTGAGTGACGGTGATGCCATCTGACCATCTCATCCTCTGTCTTCCCCTTCTCCTCCCGCCTTCAATCTTCCCCACCATCAGGGTCTTTTCCAATGAGTCAGTTCTTAGCATGAGGTGGCCAAATTGTTGGAGTTTCAGCTGCAGCATCAGTCCTTCCAATGAACACTCAAGACTGATCTCCTTTAGGATGGACTGGGTGGATCTCCTTGCAGTGCAAGGGACTCTCAAGAGTCTTCTCCAACACCACAGTTCAAAAGCATCAATTCTTCGGCACTCAGCTATCTTTATAGTCCAACTCTCATATCCATACCTTACTACTGGAAAAACCATAGCTTTGACTAGACAGACCTTTGTTGGCAAAATAATGTCTCTGCTTTGTAATATACTGTCTAGTTTGGTCATAACTTTCCTTCCAAGGTGTAAGCATCTTTTAATTTCATGGCTGCAATCACCATCTGCAGTGATTTTGGAGCCCCCAAAAATAAAGTCTGACACTGTTTCCATTGTTTCCCCAGCTATTTCCCATGAAGTGATGGGACCGGATGCCATGATCTTCGTTTTCTGAATGTTGAGTTTTAAGCCAACTCTTTCACTATCCACTTTCACTTTAATCAAGAGGCTCTTTAGTCCTTCCTCACTTTCTGCCATAAGGGTGGTGTCATCTGCATATCTGAGGTGATTGCTATTTCTCCCCAGGAATCTTGAGTCCAGCTTGTGCTTCTTCCAGCCCAGCGTTTCTCATGATATACTCTGCATAGAGGTTAAATAAGCAGGGTGACAATATACAGACTTGACATACTCCTTTCCCTATTTGGAACCAGTCTATTGTTGCATGTCCAGTTCTAACTGTTGCTTCCTGACTTGCTTATAGATTTCTCAGGAGCCAAGTCAGGTGGTCTGGTATTCCCATCTTTTTAAACATTTTCCACAGTTTGTTGTGATTCATACAGTCAAAGGCTTTGGCATAGTCAATTAAGCAGAAGTAGATGTTTTTCTGGAACTCTCGTATTTTTGATGATCCAACAGATGTTGGCCATTTGATCTCTGGTACCTCTGCTTTTTCTAAATCCAGCTTGAACATCTGGAAGAACCTAACCATGTATTACACTTAGGCGCAATGCTTCAGTATTTGCTAATTCATTGTTTGCAGTGATTTCATAGAACATGACTACCACAAATAAGTAGAATCAATGCCTTATTATTGCGGCTGTTATTGGAGTTGTTATTGCCTGACAATAAGTGGTGTGGTTTCTCAGAGAATTCCAACTTAACTTTTGAGACTGACCAAAGAGGGTCTGGCCTTTAGTTTATACTTCTTCCTACTGCAGATTCTGGGGTGGGGGCACTTCCTTATCACCCTTGGGCCCCTGCAAGAGCACATCTGGCCCCTGCTAGCAATTAATCATTGTTCCAAAGCCAGCTCTCCTATGTCATGGCTGGCTCTCTGGAAGCAACAGGACAGTCCATTTACAATTTAGGACAGCCTTGCTTCTGGTTTTGTTTTGAGAATATTAATGTCAGAGTCCTGGGGCTCTGCCCAGTAATCCTACCTTCACTATTGCTCCTTTTAGGACAGCTAGGGTCACCCACTGAGGATCTCTGCTCTCCTGTTTTGACACCTTAGGGTGTCTTAAGTGGATATGCAGATTAAACCTCAAGGACTAGTGTTCTTTGAGAGTCAAAAGGCTGCCTTTCTTTAACAACTCTCTACATAGAAAATATGCATATAACGTGTGCAAGATTCTCTGTTGTTCAAAAGTCTCTGTTGGATAATGCAAAAGATGTGAAAATCAAACACTTGCAGGAAACCAAGTTATGTAGCTGACGAACTCTAACCACCACTATGATGAAGCCAAGAAAATGTACTTGCGACAAAAAATCACAAGAGTTGTAGATATATATGGATATCAATGTCAACCATATTCAGAAAAATACACACGAAAACCACACAGACTTACTTTCTTTTTTAAACTCACCAGATTGGCAAACTTTCAGAGTTTGGCAATATGCTCTACTGGTAAAGACAAAAGGAATTGTGCTGGTAGGGAGCTCACACATTGCGGGTGGCAGGGCAATAGAGTGAGTTGCAACATAAAATAACAATTGTGTTTACTACCTGCTCCAGAAAGCTCAGTTCTGGGAATGGGTGAAACATATGCACCAGCACACACAGGAAATGACATGTGCTCAAGGTAACTCACTGCAGCAATGCTTGAAAGAGCAAAAATATGCATCTAATAAGGGAATGCTTAAACAGACTGTTGTACCTTTGCACAATAAAGCATGATACAGCTGTTACCAAAAAGAAAAAGGAAAAAAAAAAAAAAGGCAGTGCTACACATGAATGAACCTTGAAAACATTACATTTCATGAAAGAAAATCAGTCACAAAAAAACACATGTTGTATGATTCCATTTGTATGAAATGTCCAGAACAGACATCTATAGAAATAGAAGGTAGATTAGTGGTTGCCTTGGACAAAGAGACAATGGGAAGGTTGATGGGGGACAGCTAAAGGATACAAGATTAATTTGAAGGTAATAAAAATGTTGTAAAACCAACTATGGTGATGGATTTACAAGTCTGTGAATCTATTAAGAACTATTGAATTGTGCACTTCAAATGTGTGAATCATGTGGTCTGTGAATTATATCTCAATAAACTGTTCTTCATAAATGAACAAGTATGTTCCCTTTACATTGGTACAGAAAGCACGCTCAGTTCAGTTCAGTTCAGTTGCTCAGTCGTGTCTAACTCTTTGTGACCCCATGAGTCGCAGCACGCCAGGCCTCCCTTCCCTGTCCATCACCAACTCCCGGAGTTCACTCAGACTCACATCCGTCGAGTCAGTGATGCCATCCAGCCATCTCATCCTCAGTCGTCCCCTTCTCCTCCTGCCCCCAATCCCTCCCAGCATCAGAGTCTTTTTCAATGAGTCAACTCTTCGCATGAGGTGGCCAAAGTACTGGAGTTTCCGCTTTAGCGTCATTCCTTCTAAAGAAATCCCAGGGCTGATCTCCTTTAGAATGGACTGGTTGGATCTCCTTGCAGTCCATGGGACTCTCAAGAGTCTTCTCCAACACCACAGTTCAAAAGCATCAATTCTTTGGCACTCAGCTTTCTTCACAGTCCAACTCTCACATCCATACATGACCACAGGAAAAACCACAGCCTTGACTAGATGGACCTTTGTTGGCAAAGTAATATCTCTGCTTTTGAATATGCTATCTAGGTTGGTCATAACTTTTCTTCCAAGGAGTAAGTGTCTTTTAATTTCATGGCTGCAGTGATTTTGGAGCTCCCAAAATAAAATCTGACAGTGTTTCCACTGTTTCCCCATCTATTTCCCATGAAGTGATGGGACCAGATGCCATGATCTTCGTTTTCTGAATGTTGAGATTTAAGCCAACTTTTTCACTCTCTTCTTTCACTTTCATCAAGAGGCTTTTTAGTTCCTCTTCACTTTCTGCCATAAGGGTGGTGTCATCTGCATAGCTGAGGTTATTAATATTGCTCCTGGCAATCTTGATTCCAGCTTGTGCTTCTTCCAGCCCAGCATTTCTCATGATGTACTCTGCATAGAGGTTAAATAAGCAGGGTGACAATAGACAGCCTTGACGTACTCCTTTTCCTATTTGGAACCAGTCTGTTGTTCCTTGTCCAGTTCTAACTGTTGCTTCTTGATCTGCATATAGGTTTCTCAAGAGGCAGGTCAGGTGATCTGGTATTCCCATCTCTTTCAGAATTGTCCACAGTTTATTGTGATCCACACAGTCAAAGGCTTTAGCATAGTCAAGAAATCAGAAATAGATGTTTTTCTGGAACTCTCTTTCTTTTTCTATGATCCAGCAGATGTTTAGGCCAAGCTAAAGTGTCCATCTATTTATCACTGAACTTCTTGGTTCTGGATATTAATTTGATAAGATTTGTTTAACCATTATACACATGCAGGCTCATATTTTAATCTTGGAACAGTTTCCTTAATTATGTAGATACATAGCACTTTATTTTTTCCTAGGCAGCCAGCTTTATTAAGCTATCCTAATGGTGTGCCTATTTGTTCTAATAGGAAGTCTGTTTGCATTTGGGATCATCAGCATGGTGATAAAAGTTGTTCAGCCACTAAGTAGTATCCAACTCTTGTGACCCCATGGACTGCAGCACGCCAGGCCTCCCTGTCCTCCTCTATCTCCCAGAGTTTGTTCAAACTCATGTCCATTGAGTCAATGATGCCATCCAACCATCTCATCCTCTTTCACCCACTTCTCCTGCCCTCATTCTTTCCCAGCAACAGGGTCTTTTCCAATGAGTCAGCTCTTTGCATCAGGTAGCCAAAGTATTGGAGCTTCAGGTTCAGCCAGAAATATACAAAGACGTGTGTGTGTGGCAGGGGTGGGGGGTGGGGGGTGAGGGTGGTGGTGAGTGAACTGATGAACTGGATTCACTGAGCACGTGTTCCTGAGCTCCAAAGGGGGTGGCCCTCAACCTCTATTCTATTTTCTGGGCTTGTGTACAAGAAAGACCCTAACAACGGCACAGTAAGGGTGCCAGCTCCACAGATTGTCATCCATGTGTCTGCTGATGTGAGCAGAAAGAAGGATGAGGGCAAGTGACATAGGGAACATATTCACCAGCAGACAATGCTTTTTTTTTTAAAGACCTCCACTGAAACTTCACACTTTATTTATTTGGCCATGTTAGCTGGCATGTGGGAGCTTAGCTCCCCAACCAGGGTTGGAACCTGTGTTCCCTGCATTGGGAGCTTGCAGTCTTAACCACTGGACCACCCGGGAAGTCTCCAGATGGTGCTTTGAAGGTGAAGCAGCAGCTGCTGAGTCCACCTCAAGCCATACTTACAAAAGGAAGTTATAATTCATACATTTCAAAATGTTAATAAAATCTCAGTTCCTTCAACCAGTGCTTAATAGCTCAGTTGGTAAAGAATCCGCCTGCAATGCAGGAGATCCCGGTTTGATTCCTGGGTTGGGAAGATCCACTGGAGAAGGGATAGGCTACCAACTCCAGTATTCTAGTCTAGAGAACTATACAGTCCATGGGTCAAAAAGAGTCAGACATGACTAAGCAACTTTCACTTTCAACCAGTGTTAATCCATCTCCACACTGGAGACAGATTAAAATCTAGCTCTGCCCACTGTCGTGTCTATAGCTGGTGGGAGGCATGGCATTGCCTCACATGCACCAGCCAGAGAGGGCAATTCCCTGATGAAGTCATTCTTGAACAAACAGCCTCCCAGGATTTATATTTTGCTGTGTGTGTCTCTAGATTTTCCTTTGGATTCTCATCTTCAAAACACTAACTTTAAATGTCAAAGCATGTCATTCCTCTTTGACCACAACCCAGCAAATTGTCTAAATGATCCTACCATATATGGATCAGAGGAAAACAAATTCAAAAGAAATTATTCTAATAAAAGTGATGATGAAGGGCTGATAGGAAATGTGTTCTTTCTAGAGACAAATTGTCAGTAATAACAAAATCCTTAATATTTAAAAAAATACATAAGTGCTAGAAAGTTAAATATATAGAATCAACCATCTTGTAAAAGTCACTGTACCCCAAGGACAGAGGAGACTGGCAGGCTTACAGTGCATAAAATCACAGAGAGTAGACACGACAAAAGCAACTTAGCATGTACCCTGTTTAACTCCAGTAGAGGAGACAAAAGTAAAAGTGAAGGTCTTTCAGTTGTGTTAGACTTTTTGCAACCTCATGAACTATACAGTCCATGAACTTCTCCAAGCCGGAATACTGAAGTGGGGTAGCTGTTACCTTCTCTAGGGGATCTTCCCAACCCAGGGATCGAACCCAGATCTCCCGCATAGCAGGCATATTCTTTACCAGCTGAACCACTAAGGGAAGCCCAAGGAGAGAAAGGAAGACCTTAAACAAAGATGTTGTCATTTTTAATGTATTCATTCTATTTAATCCAAACTATACCACACAGGGTCTGAGAAAAATGCACCATTCTTAGATTAGGGAATATTAGCATTAATTTCACCTTTATGTCTTTTATGTTACTATGTCCAGAACTTTTCCTGCTGATATTCACCCAAAATGTCATAACACTGCCCATAATCTGAATCTTGAAAAATAATTTAGAGTGATACATTTATTCCAGACATAATTGACATGGAAAAATATCAAATTTAAGAAGAATAATGCAAAAACAGTATGTAAAATACATTGTTTCCTAAAAATATGGGTTTTATTATGCTTTTTAAAAAGATTAAAGGGACTTCCCTGGTAGTCCAGTGGTTAAGAATCCACCTTGCAATTCAGGGGACGTGGGTTCTATCTCTGGTTAGAGAACTAAGATCCCATCAGCTGCGGACAAAATGAGCCTGAGTACCACAACTAGAGAGTCTGTGTGACACAACAAAAGATCCCACATGCCATAACTACGACCTGACGTGGCCAAATAAATATTAAAAAAAAAAAAAAACTAGAAGGAAGATGTATATCAAAGTCTTAAGGGTGATTACCTTGAGGGAGTAAGAATAATATATAACTTTTCATTTCAGTTATCTGCATAGTTAGCATAATTTTTTCTATCATGCTACGAAATGATAGAGACATTCTGTTTTAGAAAACAGATAAGAAATCTTAAGGGGAAAAAAAGTGGATTGACAGATATAAATATCCCATAAACCAGAAGACAGCCTTGAGAAGTCATGACTTCTAATACAAATGGTCTTAAGACAAAACTGAATTTCCTTTTCTATTCATCTATATCAAAATGGGTAGTCAGGCATGAATAAATTCCCCATTATGCATGGCACACGGATGACTGATTTCTTGTCATTATTTCTTAAGAGTGCTTTCATGAAATCAATTTACTTGCATTCTGATATACAACTAAGATACCTGACAGTTGAGCAGTTCTTAAAGACAATCAAATACAAATACCTGACTGCATCTCTCTGAATCCTTTTCTTCATATTGCAGCAGTTTCTTAATGTTTTAAATTTCCTAGTTGCATATTAAAAATCTTAATATTTTGTATTCTAGACTATCAACATTCCATTGGAAATACCTAATTATTAGGTAAAAGAAAATAGAGCTTATCCAAAGATCATTTTTTTTAACAGTAGCCCTCGTTTTGTTTCCTTGGTTAATGTTCTTACTGTACAGTAATGTCCTAGAGTTCTAGAAAAATAATTTTTAAAAGAAAGAAATTTTTATGACTTAAAGGGAAAATGTTTACTAAATTAAAATTACTTTGGGGGTGGCTGTGATTTAAATGCAGGGAGCACATATGTCTAGTTATTTATGTTTAGCCTAAGAGACAGCAATGCTACATTTTTCCTTGACATAGAATGAGAGTTTGTTGGTTCATAAAGCACCATTTGAGCCTTGATTTACTCTGCAGCTGTTGGACACCTACAGGTTATGCCTGGCCCTGGGGAGAGAGTGGTGAATAAAACTCTCTGGTGTTCCCTGACTTTGTTTGTGGGTTGGTTGGTTTTTTTTTTAATTTACCCTTTATTGGAGTATAGTTGCTTTTCAATGTTGTGTTAGCTTCTGCTGTACAACAAAGTGAACCAGCTCTATATATACATATATCCCTCTTGAGGTCACCACAAAGCACTGAGTAGAAAGAATTCCCTGTGCTATACAGTAGATTCTCATTACTTATCAATTTTTCACTTTCATGCATTGGAGAAGGAAATGGTAACCCACTCCAGGGTTCTTGCCTGGAGGATCCCAGGGACAGGGGAGCCTGGTGGGCTGCTGTCTATGGGGTCGCACAGAGTCAGACACGATTCAAGCCACTAAACAGCAGCAGCAGCAGCAGTGTATATAATGGAGAAGGCAATGGCACCCCACTCCAGTACTCTTGCCTGGAAAATCCCATGGACGGAGGAGCCTGGTAGGCTGCAGTCCATGGGGTCGCTAAGAGTCGGACACGACTGAGCAACTTCACTTTCACTTTTCACTTTCATGCATTGGAGAAGGAAATGGCAACCCACTCCAGTGTTCTTGCCTGGAGAATCCCAGGGACAGGGGAGCCTGGTGGGCTGCCGTCTATGGGGTCGCACAGAGTCAGACATGACTGAAGCGACTTAGCAGCAGCAGCAGTGTATATAAGGAAATCCCAATCTCCCAATCCATCCCCTCCCCCTACTTTCCCCTCCTTGGTATTCATATATTTGTCCCCTGTTTCTGTGTCTCTACTTCTGCTTTGCAGATAAGGTCATTCGTACCATTTTTCTAGAGGCCCTGGCTACTATAATTAGTGCTGCAAAGAACACTGGGGTGCAGGTATGTTTTTGAATTATGATTGTCTCTTGGTACGTGCCACAGAGTGAGATTGCTGAGTCACATGGTAGCTCTATGTTGAGTTTTTTAAGGAACCTCCATACTGTTCTCCATAGTGGCTATATCAATTTACATCCCCAGCAACAGTGTAAGAGGGGTCCCTTTTCTCCACTGCCTTTGAGTAGGCCATCCACAGACTCTCAGGTCCAACCTCTTTTTCTGAAACTGGTGGAACATGGACCTTGAGTTGGCTCCATGTAGCCAGCCTTCAACTCAACAGCTGGGAGGCAAGTGAGGGGTCCTCATTTATGCTCCTGAAGCCCAGGCACTGCTTATGGGAGAAGCTTCTCACTGGGAAGAAGGGGCCTCGTGTACTCTTGGCCTGACTTGCTACTTTATTCCGTTCACTGGAGCACACGTAAGACACTCCCAAGAAGGAGTTTAGAAGGGGATGGCCCCAACCCCACTCCCTAACTGCTACCAATGACATCTTCACCATGGCCTTTCCTGTTGTTTACCTTCACTCTTGCTAAATCAGAGGCTTTGAGAGAGCAAACACTATGCCTTAGAGTCTCCTTTGTATTCCCCTGAAAAGCTTATCGAGTACACAGCTTTTACATGGCAAGGGTACAAGGAATGTTTGCCTATACAATTTGCCTTCATTCAGGAAGATAAAAACCACATGCCAAGCACAATTAGCCGATTGCATGACTCAAGGGCAGAATCATGCAGATAAGTCTAAACAGCCTTAGATCCCAGTCCTGCTGGACTGGTCTGTGCACTGAATTGTACTTGACCTCCTCTGTGCTCCTCTCTCATCACCTGCACCACCCACCATCTCACCACGGCAAGGTTAGATTTCTAGGTTAGATCCTTTACAACCACCTGATTGTACCCTTATGAAATAATGTTTCAGAAAATATTATTTCTCTTTAAATAAACCTCTTGATCCTTGAGTGATGAAAATCACTAATTTCTCTTGCTTAAAGCAACAAAAACCTTGAAGAAAGTAATCACAAAATTGCCTGCAAATAGTAACCTGTAACCTATAAGAAATGTCCTTCCTATTAAGAATGCAATCATCTGGTATAGCAATATGAAATCCAAAGTTATATTTGCATTGTCAGGCAATACAAGGAAGCAATATTTAATACGTCAGTTCTTAAATCACTTGAAAGTATAGAAGCATGGGGATCCGAATTTAGAAATGAGAAATCCTGAACTGGGCAGCAGAGAGGATTTCCTCTGTAGACTAAGATTTGCCAACAGCTTCAAGAGAGAACTACTCAAAAATGTACTGACGACAGGCATAGTTTTCATTCATAGGACTTGATAATGCAGCTTCCTTTAGTAACATTTTAAATTAAGCTTTATTGGAGTATAGTTGACTTATAATGTTGTGTTAGTTTCTGCTGTACAACAAAGCGAATCAGTTATGAATGTGTGGCTTCCTCTAAAGTGCTTGTTACAATTGATTTTTGTGCCCATCTTTGCATGAAATATTCCCTTGGTATCTCTGGTTTTCTTGAAGAAATCTCTAATCTTTCCCACTCTATTGTTTTCCTCTATTTCTTTGCATTGATCACTGAGGAAGACTTTCCTATCTCTCCTTACTATTCTTTGGAATTCTACCTTCAAATGGGTATCTCTTTCCTTTTCTCCTTTGCCTTTCACTTCTCTTCTTTTCAAAGCTATTTGTAAGGCCTCCACAGACAGCCATGTTGCTTTTTTGCAATTCTTTTCCTTGGGGATGATCTTGATCCCTGCCTCCTGTAAAATGTCAGGAACCTCCATCCATAGTTCTTTAGGCACTCTGTCTATCAGATCTAATCCCTTGAATCTATTTCTCACTTTTACTGTATAATCAAGGTCCCATCACTTCATGGCAAATAGATGGGAAACAGTGGAAACAGTGGCTAACTTTATCTTTCTGGGCTCCAAAATCACTGAAGATGGTGACTGCAGCCATGAAATTAAAAGACGCTTACTCCTTGGAAGGAAAGTTATGACCAACCTAGAAAGTACATTCAAAAGCAGAGACATCACTTTGTCAACAAAGGTCCATCTAGTCAAGGCTATGGTTTTTCCAGTGGTCATGTTTGGATGTGAGAGTTGGACTATAAAGAAAGCTGAGTGCCGAAGAATTGATGCTTTTGAACTGTGGTGTTGGAGAAGACTCTTGAGAGTCCCTTGGACTGCAAGGAGATCCAACCAGTCCATCCTAAAGGAAATCAGTCCTGAATATTCATTGGAAGGACTGATGCTGAAACTGAAACTTCAATACTTAGGCCACCTGATGTAAAGAGCTGACTCACTGGAAAAGACCCTGATGCTGAAAAGACTGAAGGCATGAGAAGAAGGGGACGACAGAGGATGAGACGGTTGGATGGAATCACTGACTTGATGGACATGAGTTTGAGTAAACTCCAGGAGTTGGTGATGGACAGGGAGGCCTGATGTGCTGCAGTCCATGCGGTTGCAAAGAGTCCGACACGACTGAGTGAATGAACTGAATTGAACTGAACAATTGATTTGGAGAACTTTTTATGAGCCCTTGAACCTAGGATAAATGCTAGCAGACTTCATTAGGCCTGGGACCATCCTGCCTGACACTCAAATCCCAGCTCGCACCTGAGGCTCTTGGAACTGAATTCAGATTGAACAGAAAATTCTGTCCCTCTGAGAGATTCCCACTGTAGAGCCCAGTATCTTCCTGCTAAGTTATCATGATTTGACTCCTCCAATCATAACATAAGATCTTCCCTGGTGGCACAGAGGTTAAAGCGTCTGCCTCCAGTGCGGGATACCGGGGTTTGATCCCTGGATCAGGAAGATCCCCTGGAGAAGGAAATGGCAATTCACTCCAGTATTCTTGCCTGGAGAATCCCATGGATGGAGAAGCCTAGTAGGTTACAGTCCACGGGGTCGCAAATAGTCGGACACAACTGAGTGACTTCACCTTAATCATAACGTGTGTCATTTCTGAGAAAAGCCAACCTGCCAAGCCAAGGGGAACTTTGTTTCAGTTAATTCTGTCCTGAGCCACACCTACACCTCTGGAGCTGCATTTGGACCCCAAAGTCCCCTGTGACCCAGGGACAAGCAGAGGCAGAGGCAAGACCGAGCTCCCTGTCCACAGGTTGAGTCACCCGTCAGTGCCTCATCTGAAAGGTATCTGCTAGGCAGTAGACAGGCTGAGATTTTCCCAGGACTCAGGAGAATACTAACCCACCCCATTCTTTATATACTGTCTAGAAAATTGGAATCATAAAAAAGAAGCAGGGGATTCCCTGGAAGTTCCGTGGTTAAGACTTCACCTTTCAAAGCAGGTGGTAAGGAAGCTAAGATTCCACGTGCCTCACCACCAAACTACCAAAACATAAACAACAAAAGCAATATTGTAACAAGTTCAATCAAGACTTTAAAAATGGTCCACATCAAAAAAAGTCTTAAAAAAAAGAAGAAATGGAAGATTTATGTTTGTAAGTGCCACTAAGAGACAGGAAGTTTACTGTGTTTTAATAACCAGAGTTAAGTCATTCATCAGCCTCTTTCTAAGCCTAAGTCTTCTCATTTTTAAGAATTAGAGTGAGGCTTGCCTGGTGGTCCAGTGCTTGGGAGTCCACCTGCTGTTGCTAGGGACACAGGTTAGATCCCTGGTCCAGGAAGATCCCACATGCTGCGAAGCAGCTGAGTCTGTGCACATCAGCAAGAGAAGCCACCATAACGGGAAGCCCATGCACCGCAACTGGTGAGTAGACCCTGGCTTGCCGCAACTAGAGAAAAGCCTGCATGCAGCAGCAGCGAAGACCCAGTGAGGCCAAAAATAAATAAAGATTTCTTAAAAAAAAAAAGATTATATACTTAAAAGAAGAATTAAAATGATTTTAAAGCAAATAAATGGCAGTGATGCATAGAGTGAGCCAGTGAATGACTAGACGTGTGTGTGGTTTTGTTTTTTAACAAGGCCCCAAACTGCTGATTTTTAGAACTTTTCAAATAATCTCTTTCAGGCAAAACCACTACAATATTGTAAAGTAATTAGCCTCCAATTAAAAGAAATACATTTATATTTAAAAATTAAAAATAAATAAAAATTTTTAAAAAACCAAATAATTTCTTTCAAAAGCAATATGAGAACAATTCTTTGCAGAAGGTAGACGGCACGAAGTTCAAAAGAAAGAAAGATTAAATAGGAGCGTCAAACAAGATAACTTGCAGGGGGGAGGGAGCTTAGAGGTGAGCCAGTGACCCTTTCACACTCATTTGAGGTAGCATCAACTTGAGCAAATGTCATCTGCATTTACTTGTCCTGGGTTCAGAGACCTGGCAGCAGTCATAAATCCATCCTAATGAGATTAAACATTCTTGAAATCTGCTCTCTGAAGCATGGACCCCAGGCTGCCTTCCCTTTAATATTAGGCATAGGAACTACTTGTCCAGTTCCTATGCTAAATCCTTGGTAAAATTTCCCCAACCAGAAAACCAGAAAAGGCCAATGTCTTTGACCCTTTCAAAGCAGATTTCAAAAGCTGAAGTTCAGATGCTGCATAGGAGGCTGTCAGGGGCCTGATGACTGGGCATCGCAGGAGCAGGGGCACCTCTCTCTGGCTCAGAAGTTCACACAGCTGCCCATCAGTGCCCCAGGTGACAGACCACAGCAGGGAGCCAAGGGCCACCTCTGTGGGACTGACTGTCAGCTTCCTGAGGCCTCTTTCCTCCCCTGCAGGACACTCACCACCCCGCCCCAACCCCCTACCCCAGGGTCTGGCTCAGAGTTTGCACTCAATATTTGCTGAGTGACAAACAAAAGAACAAACCTCAGCTCTTGAGGAACTGAGAACTCTGGAACTACTTCTGAGGTTTCTGGTTCAGGATCTGTATTGCTCCTACCCAGATGTCACTTAGTCTCTGGGTACTGACTACAGTAGTGCAAGTGTGGGAAGTGAGTCCTTTCCCAGAGCAACTCTTGGGCCTGAGCATGTACAGCACACCTCTTGGAGGGCGTTTTGTCATGCGGACATCACCCCTTCGTCCACGAGGCAGCTCTCCAATACGGCAGGCAAAACTGAATGACTAGAGGTTTGTGTGTGTGTGTCATCATCATTTCATTTACAGCACAAAAAGAAAAGCGACTGGGCTTCAGACTGAGAACTTTGACTGAGAACTTTGGGGCCGTGGAAGGATACTTTTCAAGGAGGAGTGTCTCAAGAGGCAGAGGGTTATTACAAGCTCTTGTCAAAGAGCGCCTGGAATATGCGTATTATACATAACTTAAAAGGAAACGGCAGCATTTCATGAGTATCAGACACAGGGCAGCTTAAAAAAAAAAAAAAAAGCCTTTTTCATTTGTCAGAGCACTAAGTATCTTTGGATTTACCCTCAGAACAAAGTTCAGCTTGAATTGCAAATACTGATGCTAGTAACAATGAGTAGAGCAGGTTGTAGAACCAGAAAAGACTATACACAATAGGACGTGGCTGAAGAAATAGAGGATGTATCCAGGTAAAGTTTGAATGTCATAGCAAATTCATGGATAACAGAGATTTTCCTTTTTCCTCTGGACACAGTCACATTTCGGGGAAGGATGTTAGAGTCTGGGATGAGCAAGGCCGCCTTTTAATCTTTAATGAAAGTGCCTTGAACTTGGACTAACTCCAAGTTGCTTGTAGATATCACTGACTGACTGATGAACAGCAAATCTTACAGAATGTCCCACAAATACACAGAGCCCCCAGCAGCCCAGGAGACAAGCGTGTTCTTAACCCTAGGTTAAGAGTGAAGGCTGCTTATTTGACTCTGTGCAAGCACAGACCTAAATCAGAGGGGAAAATAGAAAAAGGAAGAGGGTAAAGAGAAATGTGAACATACAAAAGAAATTTTTTTAAAGGAGAAAGAATGAGGAGCACTGAGAATAGGGAGAGTTTATTGGTTGGAGGTTTATGAGGAAAAGCTTTATGGAGTAGCAGTAGCTTTATGGGGAGGAGCCTGGTGGGCTGCCATCTATGGGGTTGCACAGAGTCGGACACAACTGAAGGGACTTAGCAACAGCCGCAGCAATGGCTCAAAGAAAGGACTTCGCCCAGAAATGGAGCCCACAGGAAGTGTTGTATTTGGTGTTTGGTACTTCATGTTGGATAATCAGGCTGAAGTCACAGCCCTGATACCAGCTCAGATAAACATGTTATCTGTACTAAGAGTAGTCCACACCTAACACACAGTGAAGGTCAAATTAATGGGGAAAAAAGCAAAGAATATATGTTTGGGGAAGACAAGTTAGGCCCGATACAAAGGCCCAGATTCATTAACCTTGCAATACTGTCAGGTATGAGCCAAAGACTGGAAGGGAGGGAAGATCCTTGCACCAAGGTCTGGGGCAGATCAGAGAGGAGTAGAGTGCATGCACGCTTAGTCATGTCTAACTCTTTGCTACCCAATGGACTGTAGCCCACCAGGCTCCTCTGTTCATGGGATTCTCCAGGCAAGAATACTGGAGTCCGTAGCCGTTCCCTTCTACAGGGGATCTTCCGAACCCAAGGATTGAACCTGGGTTTCCTGCATTACAGGTGGAATCTTTACCATCTGAGTCATCAGGGAAGCCAAAAGAATAGTAGCTGTTATTATTTTATTAAAATAGCTCTCACCATTGCTAAGTGTTGTGGACTGAATAGGGCCCCTCCCCCTTACAAATTCATATGCTAAGGCTCTAAACCCCAGTGTGACTGTACTTGGAGCCAGAGTTTTAAAGATAGTTATTAGGGTTAAATGAGCCCATAACGATGGGACTCTAATTGATAAGACTGGTGCCCTTGCAAGAAAAGGATGAGACAGGAGAGAGTTCTCTCTCCTTCCACCCTCACACAGGGGAAAAGCCATGTCCATGGGAAGGCACAATGAGAAAGCAGCCATCTATCTACAAGCCAAGAAAAGAGGTCTCACCAGGGGACCAACCCGGCCGGCACTTTGATCTTATGCTTCCAGCTTCCAGAAAGTGAAAGTGTTAGTCACTCTGTCATGTCCAGCTCTTTGCGACCCCCTGGACTGCATCCCTCCAGGCTCCTCTGTCCACGGAATTCTCCAGGCAAGAATACTGGAGTGGGTTGCCATTCCTTTCTTGAGGGGATCTTCTCAACTCAGGGGATCGCACCTGAGTCTCCTATATTGCAGGCAGATTCTTTACCATCTGAGCCACCAGGGAAGCCCCCCAGAACGGTGAGAAAATAAATGTCTGTTGTTTAAGCCATCTAGTATAGTATTCAATTGCAGCAGCCCAAGCTAATGCACAGACTGATAGATTCACATTTGCAGACCAAAGATGAACTCCATTATAGTTGCTGCTTGCAAAATAATCAATTCATTCATGCCCTGCAATTTAGAAATGGAAATACTCTGAATGAGATTTTATCTTATTGTGTTTAACCCAAGCAGGGATGGGGTCTGTCTTCTAATCCATCTATTGAAAGCTGGACAATCCTTCTGTATGGAATTCTACATGAATCAGAAGGTCTAGGAAGAAGCTTTCATGATCTCACACACTCCACACAATGGCCACATCTTTCTCCTTGGGAACAATAAGGATGATCTTTTACTGGGTTGCATATCTTGTTTTGTTTCTGCAGGGCTCAAGATAACATGTTAGAATACATTTATATGTGGAATATTTCTGCAAATATACCCAAGAAACTGGTAATACTGACTGTCTTCAGAGGGGAAATGGAAGACAAAGGTGGATTTTTAAAAAAA